>NW_028263390.1:409656-639656 GCF_051168715.1 Poecilia mexicana | reverse complement strand
TAATTTCCTGTTTAACAGTCATGCTGACTGACAGCAGCAGAGCCGCCCACTCGGCTCACATGTTCATGTATTCTCTGGTTTAGACTTCACCAAAAGCCCATGAAGTTTCATTCTGCTGCAATTTGCAGAGAACAAAGACATTTTATAATAAAGTTACAGTTGATTTAATTTGCCATGAATGCGGCGCTGTAACGGCTGTTTAGACCCGATTCAGTCAGACTGAGTGGTCCTCATCCGTTCTCCAGGCTGGTTGAAGGTTTCTCCGATGGTTTTCTTCTGATCAGCTGATCTGACACATTGAGGCATTCCTAAAGTGAAGGGATGAACTGGCACGTGACCCGGTACCGAACGGTTCTGTCCAGGTTACAGAACCGTCCAGCTGGATGAAGAACCAGTTGGATGTAACAACCAGAATGTGGCTGCTCTCTGAAACCAGTGGACTAAAGTTCCTGAAGGTTGTGGAGAGTCTTCAGCGGCCAAACGTCCTTAGTGACGATACGCCGGCTACCGGTGGAATCGGCTCCATGTCCGTCCGTCCGTTCAGCTTTGTCCTCATCTCCCGTTCAGAGGATCGGACAGGCTGAGTGCTCAGGGTTCAGGGGAACATCTTCCCTTCATAACAAACGGAGATTTCTCCTCTTTTCTGACACCCATCGAACGTCTGGACGGTTCTGCAGCAGAACAGTTATTTGAGTGAAAGCCAAGGCACACCAGACCCAATCTGGCATCAATCCGACAGAAATCTAGCCTGATGAGGTACACAACAGTTAGATCATGTTAAAGTCAACGGGATCTTATTGACCGTTAGCCATTCCCTGTGACTGTGTCTCTGACCGTCCAACCAAGAAAGACCTGAGGTCTACGTTCAATGAAACTACACAGGAACTTGATAGGAAGTGAGACGGTGTCCAAGTAAAACTCATCTGATTTGGATGAAAACACAGACTAGAATCTTTTACTCAAAAAATCAGTGAACTTCCTCAGGGTGAGATAGTCGGACAGTGATCTTGTTCCAGCAGGTTTGAGTTTTGCGGCCGGACCAGTTTGTCTTTTCGCCGGGTGGTTTCCGGTACAAACTCTCGTGTGAAAACTCGATCCCACGAGTCTTATGGTCTGTTGAGGAACCTCCAAGTTGGATCCTGTATGTCAGGAAAAGATAATGAAGAGTCAGAGGAAAGGGGAGAGGTTTGGTCTGAAGACTGATTTCTGTCTGAACGTCTAAATGTCCCAAAGATGAGACAGTTTGACCTGTAAAAACAGGATTCTCGCCTCGACGTGGGACTCCAGAGGACCTGCTCGCTCTTCTGACTGTTGGTCCAAATGTTACAGTTTGGCTGCTTGGAAACAAACTTCATGATGGATGAAGATCATCCGCTCTTGTTGTACTGAAAACACGACGCTTGTGATGTTCCCTTTGAATAAAGCATGGTGTTTGCTTTAGGTAATCGTTTCCCTGCTGTTGTGTGAGTTTGCGCTCGTTGGCATTAATTTCCTGCCTAAGCTATAATCATAACAGCCTGCAGACACGTCATCCCTAAATATTCCATGGAAATGCTGATTGTTTTCTCAGCGGTCGGTCTTTAGATCTCGGTCCGCATGCAGGTCGTGTCTGCTGTGACTGAACGGGTTTCATATTAACAAAGCGGCGGCTGGATGGACGGTTCCACTGAATGAAACACAAAAGATGTTAAATAATTACCTGGAATCTGCAAACAAAAGAGACTTTTAGTTCCCAACATGGACTCATTAAACCTCCTTTCACATCATTTAATCTCCTCAGCAGCTTCTGCTTCCTCCACTGTAATCCTTATTTCACTAAGCATTATAGCTATGCCTTCACTCCACATTTAACATCCCTGCAGCCAAATTACTGCTGGATATCAGTTATATGATCAGATATCATGATTAGAGATATCCATGGTTGTGTTTCTCTCCTGGATCTGTTGCCTTCATCTCTAGCAAACAATGATGGTTGGCTAGTAGTTGTTAGCCTGTAGGGTTGGTTTAATGGTTTACTAGTCTATTAGTTTGGGTGGAGTGGGTCAGTCAGTCAGTAGGATGATTGGTCAGTTGGTTAGTCGGGTGGTTTCTTGGATGGTTGATTTGTTGGTTGGCTTGTTAGTTGGTTGTTTGGTCGGTCCATCAATCAGTCGGTTGGATGGTCAGTTGGTTGGTCAGTCAGTCAGTCGGTTGGTCAGTCAGTCGGTTGGTTGGTGAGTCAGTCGGTTGGATGGTCAGTTGGATGGTCAGTCAGTCGGTTGGATGGTCAGTTGGTCAGTCAGTCAGTCGGTTGGTCAGTCAGTTGGTTGGATGGTCAGTTGGATGGTCAGTCAGTCGGTTGGATGGTCAGTCAGTCGGTTGGATGGTCAGTCGGTTGGTCAGTCAGTCGGTTGGATGGTCAGTCGGATGGTCAGTCAGTCGGTTGGATGGTCAGTCGGTTGGTCAGTCAGTCGGTTGGATGGTCAGTCAGTCGGTTGGATGGTCAGTTGGATGGTCAGTCAGTCGGTTGGATGGTCAGTCGGTTGGTCAGTCAGTCGGTTGGATGGTCAGTCGGTTGGTCAGTCAGTCGGTTGGATGGTCAGTTGGATGGTCAGTCAGTCAGTTGGATGGTCAGTTGGATGGTCAGTCAGTCGGTTGGATGGTCAGTCGGTTGGTCAGTCAGTCGGTTGGATGGTCAGTCAGTCGGTTGGATGGTCAGTCGGTTGGTCAGTCAGTCGGTTGGATGGTCAGTCAGTCGGTTGGATGGTCAGTCAGTCGGTTGGATGGTCAGTTGGATGGTCAGTCGGTTGGTTGGTCAGTCAGTCGGATGGTCAGTCAGTCAGTCGGTTGGATGGTCAGTTGGATGGTCAGTCAGTCGGTTGGATGGTCAGTTGGTCAGTCAGTTGGTTGGATGGTCAGTCAGTCGGTTGGATGGTCAGTCGGTTGGTCAGTCAGTCGGTTGGATGGTCAGTCGGTTGGTTGGTCAGTCAGTCAGTCGGATGGTCAGTCAGTCGGTTGGATGGTCAGTCAGTCGGTTGGATGGTCAGTTGGATGGTCAGTCGGTTGGATGGTCAGTTGGATGGTCAGTCGGTTGGATGGTCAGTTGGATGGTCAGTCGGTTGGATGGTCAGTCAGTCGGTTGGATGGTCAGTCAGTCGGTTGGATGGTCGGTTGGATGGTCAGTTGGATGGTCAGTCGGTTGGTTGGTCAGTCAGTCAGTCGGATGGTCAGTCAGTCGGTTGGTCAGTCAGTCAGTCGGATGGTCAGTCAGTCGGTTGGTCAGTCAGTCAGTCGGTTGGTCAGTCAGTCGGTTGGTCAGTCAGTCAGTCGGTTGGTCAGTCAGTCAGTCGGTTGGTCAGTCAGTCAGTTGGTCGGTCTGAAAACCTGCTGGTAGAAAATGTTTTGCGTTTTGTGCCGTCGTCCCTCCAGCCCAGTGAACCTGATCGTTGCTCAGCAGGGCAGCGATGGAGGCTGCAGCGGCTCCGTGCTGCAGGTCGTTATGGCTCCTCTGAAGTGCTGAGCGGCACTATGACAGAAACGCTTCAGTATTTATGGCCGCTGCATCCATTAAGCCAGAAAACTGATCTGCACTTTGGTTATTAAGTCTGAGGGTCTGTTAGCGACACGTTGCTGCTCGTCCAAAGGAAACGCACCAACAACCAGAGCCCAGACCAACTCTCTGATTGATGGATGACAAACTAACGCTAAGCTCCATCTAGTAGCCTGAGCTGTCAGCCCGCTTTAACTACGTCAACATTTATCAGAATAAAACAGATTTCTTTAAAATGTTGCTGAGCTAAAAAAACAGGTTGAGATTTACACAATGACTCAGTGAGGAAAACCTCTGAGCCACACACACACTCATCTGTGTGTGTGTGTGTGTGTGTGTGTGTGTGTGTGTGTGTGTGTGTGTGTGTGTGTGTGTGTGGTGGTTCCAGAATTAATACTGCTCTAATGGAGCCCATTGAAACCTGCAGCCCCCCCTTTCTGGTCTGAAAATGATTTAATTGCATTTGCAAAGTGGATGAGTCTGGAGGGAGTGTTTGCTGCGTCAGGACACACTCTCACACACACACTCTCTCTCTCACACACACACACTCTCACAAACTCTCTCTCTCACACACACACACACACACACACTCTCTCACACACACACACACACTCTCTCGCTCTGTCAGGACCAGGAAGAGAAACGGTCTTTCATTAGCCTGATTGGCTGCCTGAGCTGCAGCTTCTCTGCTCTCATGTCTTTATTCCATAACCAGGATTGATGGACGATCGTCTTCTCCGCTGTCCCTCCATGTCTCCTGGTCCGGGTCTCCTGATCCGGGTCTCCTGGTCCGGGTCTCAGCCCGGTGATGCTGGCATTAGCTCGGTGACGGCTGACCCAGTCGGAGGTCAACGCTCGTTTTTTTACACTGCAGCTGCCATTATTTTAGTTTCCTGTTTTTACCTCCTTTTCTTCAGTGTCCATGTTTTTATTCAGGATTATGAGAAATGTTTCAATATAAGGCTAATGGAGAGCAGATGATCTCCTTCAGTTTCATAAAACAACCAAAGAGAATCTAAATTGTGTCAAATCAGAAAAAACTTTTGCCCAGCAGAACCAGCAGAATTCGAATCATCAGGAAACCTGCAGTTATTTTCCTGTTTCTACATCAGAGTCTGGAGTTTTCTAGATCTTATCGATTGGCTCTGCAGAATAAACTTCCTGGTTTCCTGGCGTCGTCCTGCTGCTCTCTACCCGCCCCCCTCTCAGGGTTTGTGTTTTTGTCCTCAGGTTTTGGGACTTCGGCAGACGTCTGCCTCTCCTGGACACAGTGGAGCATCATTCAGAGTTTGTCTGTGGATTGGACTTCAACCTCCACGTCCCCCACCAGGTGACCTGTTTATCCCACTCATCCTCTTCACTTCCTGTTGTTGACCAACTAAAACACACAACCTATCTACCTTTATATGGTAAATTAAGTGTCCATTTCCCTTTCCAGCCTTTCCTGCCTCTCGCTCTCCTCGGCTCGTTGTCTGGACTTTTCTTCCTTAATAATAATAACTGATGGTGATAATAATCACTCATCCCTCCCTCTGACCCTGCAGTCCTCCCTCATCTGTCTTCATGAGCTGTGGGGAACCTGAGATGCGTTTTATCCAGTAGGTAGTTGCTAGGTAACCAAAGACTGAGTGAGGTAGTTGATGCTACCCAGCTAGCTTAGCTAGCCTTGAGCGGTTGAGCGGCTAAAGCCTTTCGTCTGCCTATCTCCCAGAATGCCTTGCAGTTCTGGACCAAAGTTCAGTGTAATTATTGAATATTCTGTCAGACGTTTCTATGTTTTCTATGGATATTGATCATGTTTCTCTGACAATAGATATCGTTATTGTTTCATCACCCAGCCCTAAATATCACACTCTTCATCTTCATCCTCATCCTCATCCCTCTTCCACACCTCTTTTCATCCCACTCATCCTTCGTTATCCCATTCATTCATTTTTAGCATCATCTTCCTCTCCTCATCTAAAGGTTTGTCCTTATCTGTTTGATCATTTCCTCCTCCTCATCCATCCAGTCTGACTTCTGTATCTTCCAGCCTGTAAATCTCTAAAATCGCGGCTGTTTCATGTCCTGACAGCATGAATGAAGTGAACTAAACGGTTCGGATCAACGGGAGTTTCCCTGATGTGGGAACATCCTTCCTGTCAGCGCTCCGCTCTGAGATAACAGAGTGTGTGTGTGTGTGTGTGTGTGTGTGTGTGTGTGTGTGTGTGTGAGGCTGAATTAGGTTCATCCATCACTCTATCTGCAGATGGCCGCTCAGAGCAGCGAGTCGTAAAAGCCTCTGCTGTGTCTGGTCCCGTTGTGGGTCCGGTCCAGGCCGTCGGGTCAGTCTGAGCTCAGAGGCTCACCATCAGGCGACGCAGATCAGCCTGCAACCAAACCAGCGTTTTATTGATCTGATGGCAGGTTTCCATTTTCTGAGAAGCTGGATTTCAGATTTTCTTTGAGCTTGAAGCAGAAACGAGTTTCACTTCTGGAGCAGATGAACCTTTAGCCACAGCGCTGAGCAGCATCATCATCACGGCTAACTTCCTCCTGATGATGATGATGAGCTGCATGTGTTGTTGGACTGAAGGGAAGAGATTCTACCTGAGCTTTTAAAAGAAGCTCATTTCCATAAACCTGACAGGAAGTTCAGACAGACAGTTAATCTCATCTTCATCTTTAGCTTCGTTTTTAGCTCTGACTGAAATCCTGGCCAGGGTTTGTTTTCCCAGCTGTTTATTACCTTCATGTTTTGTCTTGTGACTCTGAATATGAATTCAAACTGGAGTTTTAAATCAAGCAAACAGTTTAACGCTGATGTACTGCGGGAATGTTCTGAACGATTAGTAGTTTTTAATTAACGTTTTTCTTTTTTGCTTGTAATTATTGGGAGACATTAAAGGTCTGTGTGGCTCTGAGCTCCTTCCTCTTGGCTTCGTGAGCTTCTTAAAGTTGATGACAGAAGAGCCTCCGGTCCTGAGGCTGAGTCACCGCCCTGCTCCAGTCCTGAGGACACTTTCAGCTCCTTTCTGGTTCAGAGAACCAGCTGCGGAGGCGGAACTGGAGTACAACCAGTATGACCAGCATTCAGACTGGAACTGCTCGTCTTGGCGCCCAAAAACGTTTGACTTTAAAGAAATCTTTATCCAAACCCATGGTTAGCATACAGTTAGCATACGTATCACACGGCGCTGGAGCTAGCTTAGATTTAGTTTAAAAACTTCACATTTTTAAATCTTTGTGATTTATGAAGACATTAATATGACTTTTTATTGACCTTTAACAAAGCAAATATCATGTTTTTCAGGAGATTCCCAACCTCTTTATTAACGAATCACCCTGAATACAGTTAGTCTGCTTTAAGTCGTTTCCATGGTTACAGTATAAACAGTGCGCCTGCTTCACTCTTTTAAACGCCTCCAGGTTACAGTTTTTACTCTGAAGAAGCTCCAGTCACAAAAAACAACTATTTATTCTAAAATAAAATCAGAGCAATTTTTTTTCCTGCAGCTGGAAACACGAACAGAATAAATAAAGCAGAAGGTAACGGTGGTTGAGCTGAAGCAGCAGCAGGATTAAAGGTTGGTTACATGATGAAAGCTGCAGCCAGCTAAAGCTAATGAGGCTCTGTTTGATGGAAACTCGCTCACTTTGATGTCCGACCTGCCGCTCAGCCCGGACGGCCGCTTCCAGCAGAACATTCAGTCCGTCTAACAGAACCAGAACTGAAAGCAGATAAACATCAGAGCGGCGTTTAGCTGCAGGCAGCATCTGTCTGCTGATCGTCACAGGCTGACGCTGGCAGCACACTTATCACCGAACAATAAACAATAAAAACTCTGAATTACACATTTATCACTGCAGTGACAAACGGCAGAAGCTCCAAACAAACTGAAGAGTGGCAGAAAAACGTCTGAATACAGATTTTAATTCAGATTTTTCTTGTCATTCAAACCTTTCAGACTCTGGTGGCCACCGCTAGCGGAAAGCTAGCCGTGCTAACATAACGCGCTACATTAGTTCAGCTAATGCTAACACTATTCCGACCGGGTCAGCAGCCGTTCCTTAGCGGGCCGAACAGAATCAGTTCCACCGTTCATCCTTCTCGGTTTCCATCTGATCCGGTCCGGACCAGTTCTGCTCCAACACCAGGCGGTTCTGGTTTCTCTCTGCGGGTCGAGGCGCTGAGCGGGAATCAGTACAGTTACTGCAGCTGTAGCTCAGCGATCAGGCCTGAAACCTGGGAGTAGAGATGATGTAAATAACCCCAAATTAAGCTCCTTATTTGTTATGTCACATCTTTATCACTTATGGTCTTTACCTTGTTTTATTTTGTACAATTTATGGTTGACTCAGCTTTTGACTTGATGCTTTTATTTTGAAGAGACAACTTCCGCTGCCGGCAGCTTAACGACAGAATAGACAAGTTGCAACAACGTGTTAAAATGTATTTTATTATCCGCCCCTCGATGGAGGCACAAGCTCTTAGAGTGAAACTCAGGGTTTACCTCCAGTAACCTGGCTGTTCATCAGTAAAGCCACAATCCTTCATGTGGGGGAGGGGGCGGTCTGCTAAAGATGACCTCTGACCCTCCAGAGCCACATGAAGCCGGTTCCTCAGTGGACCTTCTAGCAGCACCAGGACATTCAGGCCCAGAGGACGAAAGTCTGAGACCAGAGAAACTCATCCAGGATTTAGTGGCTTTGATTCCTGCAGCAGGTCAGACTGACGACCAGAAGCTGCAGCTGGAGATCTGACTAGAACCAGGAGGGTAGAGACACCACCTGGTTCTACACCACCTGGTTCTACACTGTCTAGTTCTACTCCACCTAGTAGTTTATAAATCACTAAACAGATTAAAGATCTTCTGCTGGATCAACCTGCTGGTTCCAAACATGGAGAAGCTAGATTCAGCTTCTATTCACCACAGATCTGGAACAAACTTCCAGAAAACTGAAACCAGTCGAAACCCTGAGCTCCTTTAAATCCAGACTGAACCAGCTGGTTGGAGCCAATTTAGAAACATAATCAATGAATCAATAATCTGATGTGAAACAACAACAAAATTTATCTATGATTTTGTATATTTGTGTTTATGATGTAGATCGTTTTTAGCTGCCTAAGGTGCTATACAAATAAAATTAGATTGATTGATTGATCAGTAACTGCAGCTGTTTGGTTCTGCAGGTGGTAGATTGTTCCTGGGACGAGACGGTGAAGATCTACTCACCTTCCTGCCTCGCTGCAGCACCATAACACACACACACACACACACACACACACCCACACACACACTGCTGAGCGTCTTCCGGACAGTGGGCGGTTCTTCCGGCTGGATTTGAGCTCCTATTGGCTGATTGGACTCTGAGTTCATTAAGATGTGAAATCTAATCATAAAGTGTTTTATGTAAATGATGTTTCTGATGAAATAAATATTTTCTTTATCATCCAGTCGTTTCAGCAGCAGAACTTCCAAACCTTTTGGTAACTAAACTCTAAATCCACTTTTCACTGCAGACAAACTGAGTTTTTATGTTTCTGTGCAAATTGTGTGATTGCAAGTGTCTCAGTGCTGCCTTTAGGGGTTGAATGGTGGTACTGCAGCTGAATTTTCCTATTGGTTCCAGCGTTCCAGCCCTGTGATTGGCTATAAAACCGCCTCACTCAGACGCGCCCCCTGATGGCGAGTCAGGAGGTGGAACAACGAACACGGTGAGCGTTGATCAGCAGCTGGAGCCGTTTGCTGCTGAACTCACCAGATTTGATGCGAGTCACTTTTATTGCTTTACAGTGAAATGGTGAATTAAGCTGACTACATGGAGACATTATTATTATTATTATTATTATTATTATTAGAGCCATTGGTTTTCAGTGTTTTCCTTAAGAAATAAAAACATCCTCCACGTTTTAGATTTCTGATCCTCCAGTTTTCCTCTGAAGAAACATTTCCAGTTAGTTGAAATTAAAAAGCATTTGGAGAGTAAATGTGAGTGAACCCAGAGCGCTGCAGGTTTGTAATGGATGTGGGCGGGGCATCCCGCCTGCCGCCCTGAAAACTGATTTTCTGATGAAATATTTCAATTAAAATGATTTCCCCGCCTGTTGGGAGCTCAGCTCATCCTGAACAGGAATCATAACATTTATCCTGAGAGAAAACAGAACCCGACTGGGTCAGAACTTCAGATCTGAACACATTCAATCTGAACGCAAAGTTAAACCTGTTTGTTTAAAATTACAGCAAATAAATCCAGAAACTTTCAGGAACCAGAAGAAAATCTGCTTTTAAAAATGAAAGAAAACTATATAAAAAAGTGAGTTTAATTTTAAGTGATTAATGTTTTTCGCAATTTCATATATTTTATTCTATATATATTGTTTTATTTAACTTTTCAGCCTTTTCATAAAATCTGTTGTCTTAGTTTTTGTTTGATTTCATTTAGTTTTATTTATCGCTATCTTTTCATCATCTTATTTTAATTTATTAAAGTTTCATTTAATTTCACTTTTTTATTATTATTATTTTACTCCACTTCTTAGCAGCCATGTTAAACAGTAGTTTTTATTTGTGTTTTATCACATTATTAAATGTGTTTGATGCGCATTAGTTGCGTTTTTAGAAACAGCAGCTCGGAGTTCCTGGGAAGTTTTTCCGTGAATGTGAGGAGTTTGGCCCCCGTGGAGGAGCTCCGGGCTCCGGCTCCCCCTCCCCCCGCTGCGGTAAAATCTCCTGAGTGGCTGCGGTTCGTGCCGCTCCGCCCCCCGCCGCTCTGCCTCCCCCTCAGTGCGGAGCCGGAGCGCAGAGAGGAGAAACCCTCCTGAGGATCAGCTGGAGGCCCCCCGCCGCCCGGGTCCAGGTGAAGCCATGGAGGTGTTCCGGAGCCGGCTGCTGGGGATCTCCGTGGCCGTGGCGCACGGCGTGTTCTCCGGGTCGCTCAACATTCTGCTCAAGTTCCTCATCAGCAACTACCAGTTCGGCTTCCTGACGCTCATCCAGTTCCTCACCAGCTTCACGGCCATGCTGGCGCTGGAGAGCCTGCGGCGGCTCGGGAGGATCCAGGTGCCGCCGTTCGGCATGCAGCTGGCCAAGGTAGGAGCCGGAACCGGTTCTGGGTCGAACCCCTCCAGAACCGGTTCTGGTGTTCCACCTCAAGTTTTATGGGGTTCTTTGTTTTATTTCTGCTGCAGGTTGGATTTATCTTCTGAAATAGTTTTTTAAATATTTGATTCTAAATTGAAGGAAAACCGGACCGGACCGGGCCGATCTGTAGAACCGGACGGCTGCGGTTCGGAAACTTTCTGCAGCTTTTCTCACTTCCATCAGGATGTTTTACTCCAACAGTCCATTCAGTTCATCTCCAGTTTTCTGTTACAAATCAGTAACTTTTATTCTTTTATTCAATCAATAACTTTTAAAAACCTTCAGATCTACAATCTTCTTCAAACATCAACATTTAATTAAAATTGATCCCAGAGGGAAATCAAATGTTGAAACTCATTCATTTAAATTCTCCAGTTGTTGTACATGGTTGTTATCAGAGAATCGTTCAGAGAATCCTTTAGATGAACAGATTCCAAACGTTCCTTCTTCACCAGAGGCGAAGAAGGAACGATGTTCCTACATTAAAGGCTCTGCACAACCAGATGTTGGATCCAGAAAATGCCAACTAGAAGTCATTTCCCCATTACTCTGGCGCCCCCTGTGGCGCAGCGCCCCTGTGGTTTATATGCAGATCCGTTCCGCTCCGACACAGAAAATGTTTTGTTCTCAATTTTAATGTTTTTTTAATCAGAATAAATCCGTGAATTTTCCGGTGCAGCTCCGTCGTCCTGAGTGCAGAGGATCTCACTGCGCATGCGCAGCAGAGGGATAAAAATGACGTGAATCTGATTTCTGTTATGATTCATAGAAAACATGAATGTTTATTAATAAAGGTGGTGTAAATATACTGCTGTTTTCTTCATAAATGGATCCTACTGGGCAGATCCAGCATCTGGATCCGAACCGAACCAAACCAGGATCAAGCGGTTCCGAGGTTCTGAAAACTCCGCTGCTGAACATCCGCAATCAGACTTTCTGTCACATTTAGTTCTGGACTCCGGTTCCGATGTTTCAGAACTTCAATGTTCCTATCAAGGGTGTAGGAACGAGTCTGTCATTGGGGGCGACGAATGTGGCTCTCTCCAATATTGGAGGGGACATGTCCCCCGCGTCCCCCCCGCTTCCTACGCCTATGGTTCCTATCATACATTGAGGAGCCCCCCACAGCATGATGCTGCCATCACCGTGTCCCAGAGTGGAGTCCCTCAGTGCTGGGTGTTGCATCCATATTACATTTGACGTCATGCTTATGACTTTGTTCTGTTAATATTTTTACTATTTTATGTTTCTCTTGTCCTTGCCCTAACACTCCCCGTTGTGCTGTAAAACGGCGCAGCTGATGGTGTGTGTTTAGGACACTTTGCTCCTGTTTGCGCAGGAGTTTGCGCCAGTCTGCATCCTGTCCACGCTGCAGTCCACGCTGACGCTGTGGTCGCTGCGCGGCCTCAGTCTGCCCATGTACGTGGTGTTCAAGCGCTGCCTGCCGCTCTTCACGCTCTGCATCGGGGTGTGCGTGCTCCGGAACGCGCTCCCGTCTGTGGGCGTGGTGACCGCCGTGCTCATCACCACAGGGGGCGCTGTTCTGGCAGGTAAGAGCCAGGATTTCAGGAACTAGTTGGTTGTGTTCATCCATAGACATAATATAAGGATAGACGCCTCATGCCCCGCTGTCGCCTATTGTCGCTGACGAGATTTAGGGCGGCCATCTTGGAGCGGTATACCACTCCACTCGGTCCTATGTGTTTAACAGGCACAGTGACGGATCAGCGCATTTAATCGATCATAACACGCTTTTTTGTTACTGGAAACCTTATTCAAACATCTATCAAAGCTACATTTATAAACAATTGTATTATTTAAGTATGTTATTTAAGTTATTTAAGTATTTAAATATGCTTAGTGGCTAAAACAATAGAATAGGAATGGAATATTCTGATATTGATGTATAAAGAGCATATTACAAAGCACACAGCCGTTCATAATTTATTTAATAAATTATTTAGTAATATCAATACATATTTAAATAACTATACAACACAAATAAAGATTCATAATGGCACAAATAAATAATTAATACTGAATATATATATATATATATATATATGTTTATATATATATATATATATATATATATATATATATATATATATATATATATATATATATATATAAACATATATATATATATATATATATATATATATATATATATATATATATATATATATATATGTTTTTATATATATATATTTATTTTTTTATTTTTTTTTGCCGACTTCTAGCTTCAGAGATTCAGCAGTTGAGATTAAGTCCAAAATCTGATGAGATCCATCCTGCTGCAGTGAATTCGTCTCTCTTTATAGATTTCTCCCTCTTCTTCCTCACATCGTGTCTTTATGAAACTTTCAAAACAAAAACGGAAGATTTGGGATGTATCTTACTAGTGAAAGAATTACATATAAATAATAGTCTTTACCACCTGTGTAAACTTTGCTGGTGAATGTTATAACACATAAGTTTTATAATATGTGTTATATTGTTTCATTTCTAATGCTCTTGTGTCATATAATCTAAGTCAATGTTAGAGAATAATTAATATTTTTAGATGTACAGAATCTCAGTTAGTCTTCATAGCGGGGCTGAACCCGTATTACACCGGGTTCAGATACCAGCTAGGCGAGATACCAGCTAATATTAGCTGGTATCTCGCCGGTGGACATAAATACAGTAAAGTAATATTCTAATATATAATATAATCACAATATATACACAATAATATGTCCATCTTACTTGTGAAATGCTGTCTGTGGAGCCCTCACATCAATAATCCATAGATCCGAACAATAATATCCCTCAGAGCTGAGGCATCGTCTATTGTTTTGATTGAGGAAAGTAGGAGTTTATACCGCTCTAAGATGGCCGCCGTATTTCCTGCGCCGGACCAGCCAATGCGGCGTCTACCCTTATATTATGTCTATGGTGTTCATCCATCCATCCGTCCAGTGGTGCGGACACTTCCTCTAATCCACCAACAGCAGAGCTAATTTTTAGTTTAGCACTTTAGCGCTAATTTCCCTGGCTGATTGGTAAACGTTCAGCTGAATAAAAGTTCAAAATCTGAGTCTAAGTTTTGGTTAAAATTCTTCAAGAAGTTATGCTCTTATTTTGAAGTGGGTGTAGTCTGTTTATGCAGCAGTTCAGTTTCCTGTCCTCACTTTCTCTCTCTTCTACTCAGTAACTTCATTTTAAACAACAAACACAAACAGTAGAGAACAAGGCTAAATACCATGTTAGCATTAGCTTCTGTTAAATACCATATTGGCATAGCACTTAAGAATTAGCTTCCACAGACTGCCATGTTGGTAGTGTTTAGCATTAGCTTTCACTGATTACCGTGTTGGTGTAGCACTTTTGCTAATGATTGTGATTCATTCTTTAGCACAGCTCAGGTGGAAACCTGCCTTCATAGACTGGAGCTCAGACTGTCGGCCTACAGGTTCACTTCCTGTCTTGGTTGTTTCCTGCAGGAGCCGGAGACCTCACCGGGGATCAGTTTGGTTACGTCACCGGGGTTCTGGCTGTAATCATTCACGCCTCCTACCTGGTTCTGATCCAGAAAACCAGTCTGGAGAGCGAGTATGGACCTCTGACTGCACAGTACGCCATCACCATCATGGCGTCTCCGGTGCGGAACCTTGTTTTAGGAATTTCCTGCTTTCATCTTCGTTTCTGGTTTGTTTTCTAACGTTCTTCCTGTTTCCAGGTGCTGCTCATCTGCTCTATCATCTCCATGGACGCCCTCAACATGTGGACCTACGAGGGCTGGAAGGAACCTCAGATCACGGTCATCTTCATCCTGTGCATCTTCATCGGCTGCGCCATGAACTTCACCACTCTGCACTGCACCTACATCAACTCGGCCGTCACCACCAGCTTCGTCGGCGTGGTCAAGAGCATCGCCACCATCACGGTTGGCATGCTGGCCTTCAAAGACGTGGCGCCCACGCGGCTCTTCATCGGCGGAGTGGTGGTGAACACCATCGGCTCCATCACCTACTGCGTGGTCAAATACTTTGAGACGCAGAAGAAGAGTTTGTACGAGGACCTGGAGAAGGACGCGGCGCAGCCTGGAGACTCCTACACCGCGAAACCCCCGCTGAACGGGGAAGAGTCCGCCGCCGGTCCCGAGCCGGGGCCGTCAGAGAGCGGAGACGGGAAAGAGGACGAGGCGCCTCAGTTATCGAACGGAGCGCTGTCGGTGGGGGGGAGCGCCGAGGGAGACGGTGGCCTGAAATCTGTTGTGATGACGGAGAAAGAGGCGCTGGAGATGCAGAGGGAGCACCTCCACCAGGAGAACGCGGCCGCCGGCCGGTCCGCCACCCAGAACCTCGTAGGAGCATTGAGGTCTATCAGGAGTCTGCAGCTCACCAAGAAGGAAAATCTGATCGATAACATAGAGCTTCAGAGTCCATGAGGGCGGGATGGAGACCCAAACGGACTCTTGAGCCGAAACAGAAAGGAACTCAGCGGACGGAGACCGGACAGACCGGAGGACGTCTTTCATTTGATCGGCCCGCTTGGCAAATGCTTGATGGTCTTGTTGGCTTCGTTATCTCTGTGCTGAAGATTTCACGTCCCAGAACTGCAGAACCAGGAGGCGGTCTGACTGTATCTCCACGGTAACGAGCAGTTCCAGTTTGAGCCAGCAGGGGGCGGAGCTTCTTCTTGGCATGCGGAGGGGTCGGCGCAGAGCACGGCCAGCATGACGCGGTCCGTTTCCCCGGTCCGGTTAGAACCCGGCTGGACTGAACCCTGCAGGTCCGGTTTACGTTTCATTTGCTCCCATTTCATCATCAAATCCAAAATAATCGAAATTAATGTGTCGGCCATGACGGGAGCGGTTCTGTTCCGTGTTCGTCGGGTCATCCGGGTCGCTTCTCTGAGGTTTGTCTGTTTACCTAAAAGAACCAAACGAAGAAATTTAACTAAGAATTTTGTTTCTATGACGTTTTTACTTCTTCACCACACAGCAGGTGAATTTTTATTTTAGGTTTGATTAAACTGCGGTTGCTTTTTTCTTTCTGGTTTGGTTCTGAACTTATGAGTCTCAAAATGCCAAAAATTTTTATTATTATTATTATTATTATTATTGTTGTTGTTGTTTTCAGTGTTTTCACAGCTGAGAAGGGAAAAACTCAGAGTCACAACGATTTGATTTCCACTGTGGCCTTTTTTATTTATTGTAAGCCGTTTCTAAAACCTCAGGCTCAGTAAGAGAACAACGTTTGATTGTTTTTGTTGGTATGAGAGGATAAAGGGACGCCATCATGTCAGCTGTTTAAAGATGTTTGTTGTGTGTTGTTCACTGTGAGTTCCTATTAAATGGCTGCCAGACTGACATTGGCTTCTGCCTAATAATCTGTCACTGAAACGAGGGAAATATGTTTTTATAATATATGAAGACTCACATAACCACAATAATATTAGCTCTTTATTTAATATGTGAATGAGGTTTTTACAATATAATGTTCTGCTTTAAGGTCAGATCAATAATAAGGTAATTATCCTGTTATTATTATCCGGGGTCGCGGGGTCAGCAGCCCAAGTAGGGAGGCCCAGACTTCCCTCTCCCAGCCTCTGTTCCAGCTCCTCTGGGGGAATCCCGAGGCGTTCCCAGGATCATCGTCCCTCCAGCGTGTCCTGGGTCTTCCCCTCCTCTCAGTGGGACATGATCTCCTCACCAGGGAGGCGTCCATCCTGACCTGATGCCTGAGCCTCAACTGGCTCCTCTCGACGTGGAGGAGCAGCGGCTCTGCTCCGAGTCCCTCCTGGACGACCGAGCTTCTCTCTCTGGAGCCCAGACACCCGTTTCGGCCGCTTGTATCCGTGACCTAGTTCCTTCGGTCACGACCCAAAACTCATGACCATAGATGAGGGTGGGAACGTAGATGACTGGTAAATCGAGAGCTTCGCTTTTTGGCTCAGCTCTGTCTTATTATTGATTATTAATATCTAACAGCAATTTTCTGTCTAATCTTGAAGTTTTATTATTTCCAAAAACTCAAAATTTCTCCTTCATATTTTCAGATCTAAGCTAGCAATTTCATTGCTTAGATCTTGAACCTGACTTGTTCATAGCAACATTAGCCGCTAACTAAACAGCTAATGTAGCTGAATATTGCTAAACACATCTGTTTATGTTCACCTGATCACCAGAAGTTTGTTTGATAATCCTCTGACCTGCTCAGACATGCTAAGCTAACTTAGGTAGCATAAGTAAGCTACATTAGTGGCTAATGTTACTATTAGTATGTCGATGCTAATCAAACATTAGCAAACTAACAATCACATCACAGTAGCACACTAATGTTAACATTAGCACAACAAAGCTAACATTGGCATGCTAATGTAAGTATACCAGCATACCATTAACATTAGTGAAGAATGGGAGCCTGCTAATGTTAAAGCTAATGTTAGCACTTGCATCCTGTTTTCTTGTGTATTTTTTCTGGATCTGCTGCCGTTTTATATTCAATAATTTCATCTCCTCTTAATGTTTGCTCCTTTGTAATGTTTCATCAGCCTACTGTGGATTGTGCAGGGACATTAGCATCATGGTTAATCTGGCACATTTCCTGGTTTTAATCATGGCCGTTCCTGTTGCCAAAAAATAAATCAAATCCCAAACATTCATATTACTGCACTAGATCACAAATGTTACACTGTAGAATGTACCAAAGCTAACATTAGCATGTGAATACTGAACATGCATTCTAATGGTGACATTAGCGCACAGCACAGCTAATATGAGCATGGGAAGCTACCCATTGCTAATATTAGCTGATTGTTAAGATTAGCACACACTATTGTTAACTTTAGCTTGCTAATTAATGTCCAGCTAGCACCACCGCATCCTGACAGTAACATTACTGTACAACAAGCACTAATATTAGCACTCCAATGCTAACATAAGAGCACTTTCATGCTAAGATTACATTAGCATACACAAAAAAATAACTTTAGGACGGTAACACAAAAATATTACACCAAGGCTCAGATTAACACACTAATGCTAACACTAGCACGCTAATATTCCATGGCTAAATATTCAATATTTCTCTTTTTCAGTCTGAGTTGAAGGTTTTAGGAGATTTTTGGGGAATTTTGTCCTGAAATTAATCCAAACTGTCAACAGAAATATCTGCCTCGATGTCATTTTCTGCTTTATCTACACACAGGATGTATTTGGAAATATTGATTACGTGGTATTTTTCATGAACTTTCACCAAAAATAATAAAATGATAATCATTTATCATTTTATTCTGATAATTCTGTTGATTAATGAGTTTTTAGTCAAATTGTCACTAATTGAAGCTGTTCATTTTTGGTTAAACATGAAGCATTTCAAGCCAACACGCAGCTGGATGGATAAACATTTAGTCTGAGCGGCGCTGAGTGAACCTGTGGAAACCCGTCAGCTCGTCTCCTGCATCTGTTCCAGCAGCTTGTTGCTCATGGAGGGTTTAAAGCTGCAGGGCGCCGCGGCTCGGCGCTGACAGAAGCTCAGCAGAGCCGGTTCTGTGTCTGCGGAGGCCGTGTCCACCTCCAGGCGACCCGACGACAGTTTCTAATGAAATCAGAGGGAATCAGGCTCTCAGAGGGACGTGTGTGGGTCGGAGAGCCGAGCTAACGTCGAACAGGATTACTGCAGCGTCACGGACAGACGCTTCTGTTCCAACTCTGGGCTGGAGCGTCCAGATGTTCCTCCCATGCAGATAAGAGCGATGTCTTTACTCTGCTTCATTCCAGCTTTAGCCGTCACAGCCAGCTGACACTTCCGGTTCGGGGTTCGGCGGGTTGTGATCACAAACCAGAAGCTTTTGGTTCCGGTTCGTAAAACGGAACATCAGCAGGTTGAGCCAGGGGCGTAACTACATATTATATGAGCCACATGTTTACCCCCCCAGACGAAGACACGTGAAAGGTAAAACTCCCTACATTTACATTTACATGTGCGCGAAGTGAAGGAGCGTCAGGGCATGGTGAGGTGAAGGCATCATCGGGGCGCCGCCCCCTCCAGACCGAGTTTTGACGCCCCCTCTGGTGCAGAGCCCTATCCACTGCATACCCACTTTTTGCGCCACTGGGTTGAGCAGTGAGAAACCAACAAAGTTTGAAGGTTTTTAAATCCGAAGCCTTGAAATGTGTTTACTGTATTTACACCTGATTAAACACGGAAAGACACATTTATTAAAAAAAAAAAAAAAAATCCACCAAAGTGGGCGGGGCCAAGAGATGGTGGGGGCGTGGCCTCGTCTGGACATGAGAGACTCATCAAAAAGGCGACCAGCCATAAAGTTAGCAATTCTTTTCCAGAAACCAACTGAGTTGTGGAGTTTCACCATCTGGTTTCATCCGGTTGAGACCCGGATCGGTTCAGCGATCCAGCAGGTCTCTGAGTCCAAACCGGTTTTGGTCGGATAAATCAGGCCAGCGTTGAGGTTCTGTGATGGCCTTCCTTAATCTCTGTCCTCACCCTGTTGGTAAACTGTGGAACTTTGACTAGACCCTGAATGAAGTGCATCGTGACACTGATTCCTGCTGAGGTCCGGTCAGTGGTTCTGGTTCTGGTTTTTTCCTCTCCTGTTCTCCTCTGACTGGTGAAAAGCTGCCGGTGCCTTGGACTGAAGAAGCTGTCAGGTCCAGGTATTGATCCATATTGATCTTCTGCTCTCACACTCTCCCAGCTTCATTTAACGCTCCGGCGGCGGCGGCGGCGTTTCCTGCGGATCATCAACACGTCCAGAACGTCGATGAGGTTTCTGATGACACAGACGAACCGACTCAACGCTTCCTGCTCATCCTGAAGTTTGATCATTCAGCGTTAGACGGATTGAAACAAAAAGCAGGAATGTTCAGATTTTTTACTGTTTTAATGTTGAAACAGACAAAAACACAAGTTTTTATTTTTATATTTTATTCTTGTTCTCTTTGCTCTGCAAGTTTGACAACAAACAAATCATCACCTACAGAGCTCCTTCCTCGTGGTTTTAACTCTGTGTCTGAGCCAAATGAAGGTCTATTTTTATTTTTATTCCCTCTATTAGCCACATGTAGCATTAGCTTTAAGGGAGGGTATGAAAACTGACTAGATGCAGGCGTAGACGGCTGATCATTGTGTGAGATTGCTGGTCAGAACTGGAGCAGAATCACAAGGTCTTCCTTTTAAATCTCTGGTGTGGTGACAGTTTGTTAGGTCTCCAATCTGCTGCTCTCAGTTTTATTTTCTGAACTCAAACTGGATGCTTCGTTGTCTCTGCTTCCACGTCTGGTGGCCATTTTGAGTTTGATGTTCCTCTCGTGACATCATCGCTCCTCTGGGATTTCTGGCTCTTCACTGACTTTTCTGTTTTACATTGTTGCAAATTTTCAGCTGGAAGTCACATAAAAATAATCAAATGTGATGATTTCTGTGCAGATTTGAGTTAAAACATTCCTGAGGATGAAGACGCGTCGTTCACCTGGAAGCTGATCTGTTTGAAGACGATCAGCCTGAAGGAGGAGATTAAAGGTCTGAGGTGGACAGACAGCAGGTGTGAGGAGGAGGGAACGTTTGACACCCGGCTTTTATCTTCTCAGGGGAATTGAATTAAATTTGGCTCAGATTCTGACAGGCTGTGATTTCATCTCTGAGGCTCTCAGACCCATTTTGTTATTAGCTTGTTGGCTCGTCGCGCTCTGTCCTGCAAACGGTCGTTTTCCTTCATTCCTTCGTCTGGAGCTGAGGGTCAAAGAAACGTTTAGCTTCAATGTGAGAGAAACGGCTGAGCAGCTAAAATGTTTCTGCTCATCATCAAACAGGAAAAGCTTCTGGAAGATTTCTGCAGAGCTCAGAGTCAAAGAGAAGACTTTAATGTTTCACCGGTGGAACAGAACTGAATATTCCTGTTAGATGAGCTTCATTCTGAAGCCTCCAGATACAGAAAAACCAGCTGAAAGTTTTTATCTTCAGTTCATTTAACAGATTTCAAGGCAGAATGTAACCGTTAATGGTTTCTCGGTTTATTTCTGACGAGAACAACAGACAGAAATCAACCTCGTTATGGCCGCCGCTCCAACACAAAGCTAAAGTACAGAACAACTAAAGTTAGTTCCTGGTACTTTGGAATCGGTTCAGTTAAACATTTACATTACAGAACGGATTCATTACAATCATGATAGATCTATAAGTAAACTAGATGTCATCCCTCAGGACAACATGAGAAAGGGGCGGGGCTAAGAGGCGCAGACAATTTAAAAACAATACCACAGAAGAAGAAGTAATAAAAAGGAGGGGCTTCCAGTCTTAAAGTAAAAGGTTAAAACAATGAAAGACTTTCTGAAGGTGTTTCAGTCAGGAAGGAGCAACATGAATAACCACACAAAGACATTTTATGTAATTATAACAAAAGAGAAATACAGCCAGGTTTCAGAATCAGAACCAGACTTCGTTCATATTTTACATGAGCGAAGGGTTTGACCCAAACCTGCGCCGTGCAGCAGAGGGACGAAACGCCAGACACAAATGTTTACAAAAACAGGATTTTCTCACTTATTCAAACAACAAGAACTAAACATGACAAAAACCACCTTCTTGGCATCAGTGAGAACAAAGCAAAGGATAAATGGAAACTCAATGGTGGTCGACGCTAACTGCTAGGCTAACAGAAGCACTAAATGGAACCAGTAGTTCTGCTAGCTAAAGCGCTACCATCATGGCATTTAGAGAAAGCTAATGCTAAAGTACTAAATTCAGCCATATTAGCCCCACCATGTGTCAATAACACAACATGTTAAATGATTCTGTGGAACAGAACTCATGGATTCAAATTTGAAAACAATCAGTTTTATAATTTTGCCTGATTCACCACGGTAACCACATAAATTAGCACATTTTATTTATCCACAAAGATTAATTTAGGGAAAGCTAAGTGCACTAAACTTTTCCAAGTTAACAAAAATGCTAAAGCACTAAGCTAAAAATCAGCTCCACTGTCAAGTATTAGCTGAGCGGCGCGTCCGCCACTGTGAAAACCCAATGATGAAATAAAACTCTTAATATTCCTGTTAGGAATCGCGACTCATTAAAAAGTTCATCTGATCAACTGAAAAAAGTTACATTTGAAACAAAAATGCTTCATTTGTTTTGTAGAACTTGTTCATTTGAAAGTGTTTGATTTTGTTTAAAAATAATGAAAACATAATGTTGTGTCCATTGAAGGCCATTTCCCGCTCAGCAGGAGGGATCGTCTCCATCAGTGAAGTGAGCCGTGAGCGGGTCAATAGAACCGGAACCATTACACACTTCATCAGTGATGACAGCGGAGCTCTGGGCTCACACTGACCCGACACTGAAGCTCACCGACAAACCCGTTCGGTGTGAAAATGAGAAATATGACGGCTGCTCCAACAGAGAAGCTCCAACATTGAGCGTCAAACCCTGGAGGAGCAAAACAGACCAGAATCAAACGATCCATCAGAAATGGAGGTAAACATTCAGGCAGGATCAACAGCGATGCAAACAATTCAAAATAAGTTTTCATCCTATTTAAATAAAAAACCTTTTGTGTTTTTAATAACTGCTTTTTATGAGAACATCCAGTTACCAGAACATGCGCGGACCGGTACCGGTTCTGATGGACCGGAACAGCAGCTTGACCTGTACCAGGGCGCCCTCTGGTGGAGAGTCCGCGCTTCCGGTCCCCGCAGGATGGCTTCAGTCCAGCTATCGGAGTCAGACAGGTGAGCTGCGGACGGGGTTCTTCTTTACGCATGCGCAGAAGAGAACTGGCTGACGCAGGTGGAAAAGGATAATGTAAGTTTTGATTATTAGCTGTGTCCGAATTCAGGGTCTGCATCCTTCGAAGGACTGGTCTACGTAGGACGGGTCCTTCGAAGGCCGGGAATAAACTAAGACCGGAAGAAAAATATCTGTGGATTCGGACAGGTGTAGCTTCACCAACTGTCCCCGCCCCCACCTCAGCGTAACTCATGTTGCCAAGCAACCGTGACAGCGTGAAGCAGAGAGCGGAGAAGAAACAAAAAACAAAAAAACAACGGAGCCGAAGTTTGTTTTTCAGTCATGTATTACTGATTTCTATATTATTCTTCAACTTTTATAGTAAAGGATGTTCCATAGTAAAAAGGAAATCTTAGTTTGATTCTAAATGTGTACTGCACTTTTCCACAAGGAATACAAATTATTCATTTACAAATATAATACTCTCCACATCGCAGATAGGACATTACGGTTAAATAAACCTATTATGTTTGAAGGCTTAACTTTAATTAATAAATCAAACCGATGTGCTCTGCTTTGAAATACTTTATAAACCAAACATTTTCAACCAGACCTGTCTGAATAATATCGGTGTTTAACTCCCACTCATTGGGGAAAGCTAGCGGGAGTTTTTATAACAATATGCCAGGAGTTAGGCGTTTTCTCTCGGTGTACCGAACCTGGAGCGCCTGGCCGGCTGACAGCTGAGCTGGCTGTTAACGCAGCGGGAGCAGACAGGTCCGAAAATGTCAGAGCAATATTGCAATTAGGTGATGTATTGATGAACCGAGCAGATATTTAAGATTTACACACTTACATTCTCGCCTAAAAACGTTGAACCAAATCACGTTGTGTCATTTAAAGTGTTATAAAGCTAAATAATTTGTCGCTATTCACCGCCATTATCGTTCTGCCTGAACGCCCAGTTGGAACCCGCAATGAATTATGGGATATCGCGGGCCGTGAAGGACACCGGACCCATCCTTCAAATCTGGGGAAAAGAAGGAGCATTTGAAGGAGTCTTAGAAGTCGGACAGGCCTTGTCGCCACGCTATGACGTAATCGGCCTACAAATCCGTCCTTCGAAGGATGCAGACCCTGAATTCGGACACAGCTATTATTTTAGAGACCTCTGTTGCTGAGGTTGCTTCTGACGTATGCCTTTGTTATGCCTGCGGCTGTGACGTCACAATTCGCCTATGATCTCATGACTTGAACAGTCCCCTCTGTTGGTCAGTTTGGATCATTTCAGTCCAGGAGCCACTTGTTGTTGGTTGTTTGTTCCAAGAAGAGAAATAAATCAAATCCAAAATGTCTTTCGATGATGTAGAGATGGTGAATGTACTGAGACAGAACCTGGTCTACGGTCCTCCTGGGACAAAAGACAAGATCAACACCATGGTGTGTGTTATGATTATCAGGACTCTGAGAAACTGCGACATGAACGCCAAACGCATCCTCTCAGAGAGCTGCATGGCGAAGATGAAGAAGCGTCTGAAGAAGCTGATGATTTCCACTGGGGACCCAGACGGAGTTCTGGTCATCATCACCAAAGACAACTTATCCGACATCGTGACAACCGTTTCTGAAACTCTGCACCAGCGGTTCGGCTCGTCTGAAAACATGGTGAAGGCGGCGATGAGGAGAGATGAGGAGTTTGACGAGGCGCTCATTGAAGCTCTGGCAGAGCAGCTTGGAGTAAGAATCCCGGACTGCCACAGACACGATGCCAGCCCAGACCACGAGTCCGATTCCCCGTCTCCGGGATCCAGGCCGACAGCAGACAGCGGCGTCATCTTCTGCTGTCTGCTCCTGAGAAATATGATCAACATCCCCGAGGAGCTTTACGAGTTCTTCCCGTCAGATGTTCGGAAAATGATGGTGAGCCGTCTGTGCGGATTGATGGTCCAACAGAACCAGATGACTGCTTCCCAACTCGAGCTGCAGCCAGAAAACCTGAAGCGCATCGCTGCGGCCATTTCCAAGGAAATCCACGAGGCTTTCGGGTCAATCCAGAAACTTCTTAAAGTCGCTCTGCTTGCAAGAAACAGTTTCGACGTCTTGCTTCTGGATTACCTTGAAACCAGAATGAACATCACAAGGAAACCCGAGAACACTCTGGCCCGGATGTTTGGAGCCTTCGACCGGGACCTGGAGAACATCTCCAGGTGGTTCCACCGGCTCCGCACTTCTCGCTATGCAGGCCTGTTCTGGTAAAGAACCGAAAACCTCCCGAACAAAATGATGGCTTCTGTCTCATTCCATCCAAAACAGATTCTCATTTCAACTACAGACATAGCAGCGCTCTGTTCGAGGAATCCATTTTTAAATGTCTTTGAAACGAAACAGTTTCCTGCTTCCATAAAAACTGAGCGGCTCGGTGTTGGAACTAAACCTCCTGGTTTCAATCCCAGCCGATTGTTTCTACTCTTTTCTTTCTGGGTTTTTTCCGGGTAATCCGGGTTTTCCCTCTTAATCCAAAACCACAGACTCACTGCTCTCTAAATTATAAAAATAAATCTCTTCAGGATAAAATACAACCTGAGGGAGTTTTAGTCCAATGGTTGGATTTTACACTTTTATTGATTTCTCTAAAGCACTTTCTGCTTCTTTCTTTTCTGAAAAACTCATCCGTGTTTCAAACCCAGCCAATTATTTCTACTCTTTCTACTTTAGGCATAAAAAATAACCAAGAAAAATTATTAGTAAACAAAAAATAAAAATATATGGGGCTGTCTGTGTGTAGCTATCAACATAATTTTCTATGTTGCTAAATATTTATAGAGATTTCTATGTAAATGTATATCATTTATTTATCTATGTAGCTATGTGATGGCTGTGTTCTTCTTTTACTTTATGATTTATTTTATTTTACTTTATTTTTATATATGGTACAATTACCTTTTCTCTTGAAAGAAAGATTTTCTTCCTCTATGTAGGTATCTTTGTAGCTTCTAGCCATCTGTCTAGTATGTGCTATCTAGTAGCTAACTAGCTAGCTAAGTAGCTACATATCTACATAACTATCTATGTATCTGAGGTCTATCCAGCTGCGTAGCTATATTTATGTAGTTGTATATCTATGCAGTACAGTGAGATTTTCCTCATCACTGGTGTCATTTATTTGTGACTCAGTGAATAATATTATGTGTCGTATTTATTTTTATCTTTATGTCTTTTGTCTGTAATAAATGATGATGATATATTGCTACACAAATATCTATGTAGGTAAATATCTATATATCTATCAGCTATCTACGTAGCTATGTAGCTATGTAGCTATGGTTGTAGCCGCCTATGTAGCTATCCTGCTATCTATATAGCTTTCTAGCTATCTATGCAGATATTTGTCTAGCGATGTATGTGCTAAATAGCTGTTTCTATCGCTATCTCTGTAGCAATCTATGCAGCTTTTTAGCTAGCTATGAACCTATGTAGATATTTATATAGATGTTTAGCTATCAAGCTATTCATGTAGCATCCATCCATCCATCCATCCATCCATCCAGGTAGATAGGTACCCATATAGCTGTATATTTATGTAATTATCTAGTTTTTCTTATGCTTAATTTGGGTTATTTGTTTATTTTGGTCTTTTTCTTATTTAAAATACAATAATTTGCCCATAAGGTTAGAACTTTTCTGCCTAATTACATAATTGGTAAATATTAAATTTGATGTTATGATCAGTTACTCAATACTCTTGAGAATTTCTTGGATAGTTACTTTTGATTTTTACTTGAATGAAATGATATTAAAGCGGTGATGTTCCTCGGTGTGGTTCTGTTTTTATTTGTGATTCTGTGCTGATTGTTGTCATGTTGTTAATTATTGTTTGTAATGTCTTTCCATATTCTGGTGTTGTTAAGATCTTTCCATAGCGGTTCATTCCTTTGTGTTGGATAATTAAAGTGTGTTTTTAAATAAAAGTACTAGGAAACTCTGTGGTCTGACTGTAGTTCCGTGGCTGACAGGAGGGGGGCGCTGCAGGTCACTGTCAACTCAGCACTCCGCTGCCCAAAGATATGCCTTTATTAAACAGCAAGAGAGAAAATAGTTTGAAAACATTGAAAATAGCTGAAGTTAGATCCAGTTTAAGAGCAGAGAGCAGATTTCAAAGTAAAGCTCATTAAAGAGAAGCAGGAAAGAGAAAGAGGAGGAGGAGGAGGAGGAGGAGGAGGAAGGCTGCCGATATTCAGCTGTCTGGAAAAGCCTCGGTCAGTTGGCCGCTGGCGGGCTGAGAGAAGCGGTTAAATTTAGAGCAGAGTCACCGCTGATGACCTCAACCAGCCGCCGTGAGTTCGGCAGGACGTCCTGAGGTCCAGAAAGTACCGGGCTGGACCCCGCGGAGCTGCTCCACCTCTACCTGTCTGAGGCGGGACCGCAGTCCGGACTGAATACACCAGGCGCCCGGCGGTTCCGAAGGTTTGGGTCGATAGAGAGCAGAACAGGTGAGTGGTTCTGGTGGTTCTGGAGCGGCTGAAGGTATTAATTATTGATCAGCTGTAGTTTTAGTTTTAAACTGGTTCCAGTCCTGATCCTCATGTACCAGTCCTCCCAGTTTAAATCTCCCCGGTCTGCTAAACTTTACCTGATTCTCCCAGTCAGTGCTGGTTCGGTGTGGCTCTGCGCCTAGGGTGCCGTTCCATCAGGGGGCGCGCGGCTGTGACGTCACAGAGTGTGGCTTCAGTCCAAAATGAGTAACTGCAGCAGGTTCTACTGACCCGAACCGGTTCTGTAGAACCCAGTTAGAACTGGATGGAACCATCAGATACATTTTATACTGTTCTGGGATAAAATGAATAATATTTACAGTTTCTATTAACTGACTGACGTTATTATTATTATTATTATTATTATTATTATTATTATTATTATTATTATTGTAAATATTATTATTGTCAATAATAATAATATAATTACTAATATTATCATTAATAATAATAATAATAATAATATTAATAATAATATTATTAATAATAATAATATTATTATTATTATTAATAATATTATTATTATATCTCACCTGCAACGTTAGCTGGAGAGGCACCAGAACCTCCCGACCCACTCGGGGACCAGCGTGTTAGAAAATGACTGGATGGATTATTATTATTATTATTATTATTATTATTATTATTATTATTATTATTATAATTATTATTATTATTATTATTATTATTATTATATTAGTCAGCTCTGCTTCTGTCTCCTTATTATCTGGTTGAACTAACAGTACCGGACCGGTTCTGGTTTGGTTCTGGTTCATTCTTTTAGCAGAACAACAGAAGTGATGAGAAGTTCTGTAAGGAAAACTAACAGAACCAATCGGATCCAAACAGAGGGTGGAACCAGAACCCTGCTGGACCGGATCAGATCAGAGAGGTTTTGCTTTCCCGGCTCCAGCCTCCTCCCAGAGGGTTTCCACGGTTACACTGGACCCGTCCAGAACCCGGCCTGCTGATAAACACCATGAGATCACCGCTCTAATTCGGCACCGTCGCCCCGCTGTTTGGGTCACAACAGCTGGTTGCCATGGCAGCAGGCTCAGTGTCTGTCACCCGGCTGGTCCAGACGGATCGCTGTGGGAGTGATGAAGACGAAGTCCGGATTCTTCCTCAGCTCTGGCTGACGTCCCAGTTAAATCATGGAGATTTATCAGCTTCCTCACACATTTAAAGGGCCAGTGTCGTTACAAATTGATGTTTTCTGATTTTGCCTTGATTTTTTTCATGTTTGAGAAATCTTTAATCTCCATGGCAACCATTCAGCTTCTAAACACCAGGGTGGACCAAGCCCCGCCTTCGAGGCGCAGCTCCTCCCCTTCTTGGCTCCTTCAGACTAGCCAGCAGCAATTAGCAACCAGCTGCTGAGCTCATTAAAGGAGCTGCTCCTCAGAGCAATGCTGGTGAAAACTTTAAAGGGTTAATAGAGGAGCCATGTTGGGACGACTTCCTGGAGGCGGAGCTTCAGAAAGGGCAGAAGCTTCTTAAAGAGACACAGACACAATTTGAAAATGTTAAATCAGGAAGTGAAATGTCTTTCAAACCATGTTTGATATGTAAAAATTTTATTTCAACTTAAAGAAACATAGTTACATGATACTGGCCCTTTAAGAGGTTCAAAGGTCACCATCAGCTCAGGCCTCTTCCTCTGCTGTTGTTTCCTTTCATAACTTTTACAGACAGAACTAGTTGGCACGGCAACGGGCCTCCAGGTTTCACCCATGATTTCATTGACCTCTGACCTTCTAGGTTCACCCATCGCAATGAGCTCTGGGTCACAGAATGAGATGAGACCGATGGAGGTTCCAGGTCCGGGTCCGAACATCTTCCTCCTCCTCTTCCTCGGTCCTGGAGGGAAATGACCTTATGTTGAAGGCCATGACTCCTCTGAACGTCAGACCGGTTCTGTTCTGTCAGATCGGTTCTGTTCTGTCGGACCGGTTCTGTTCTGTCGGATCGGTTCTGTTCTGTCGGACCGGCTCTGTTCTGTCGGATCGGTTCTGTTCTGTCGGACCGGCTCTGTTCTGTCGGATCGGTTCTGTTCTGTCGGACCGGCTCTGTTCTGTCGGATCGGTTCTGTTCTGTCGGATCGGTTCTGTTCTGTCAGACCGGATCTGTCGGACCAGTTCTGTCGGAGCGGTTCTGTTCTGCCGGACCGGTTCTGTCGGAGCGGTTCTGTTCTGTCGGACCGGCTCTGTTCTGTCGGAGCGGTTCTGCCGGACCGGTTCTGCCGGACCAGTTCTGTCGGAGCGGTTCTGTTCTGTCGGACCGGCTCTGTTCTGTCAGACCGGTTCTGTTCTGTCGGACCGGTTCTGTTCTGTCGGACCGGTTCTGCCGGACCGGGCCTGGGAAAGCTCCCGGCTCCCCAGGGAGCGGCGTTCTCACCGACCCGGCGTTGGCTCCTGGCCGTCCAGCTGGATCCGTGTGAAGCTCCGGGTTTCTTCTTCTCTCACCAACAGCTGGAGCAGCAGCTGCAGGATCCGAGGCTGAGAGGCGACTTGTTGGTCCGGAAGGTCCGGTCGGTTCCTCCGACTCGGGTTCCTTTCAGTCAGAAATGAACGGGAACAATCCGAGTTATTCAGCCGACAGGAAACCATGTTTTTGTTCCAACAGGATTTATGAAACAAGCAGCAAACATCATCATTGTTTTGTTATCGCTGTGAGCCCAGCTACATCATCCATCTGGAAAGAGGTGAAACTGGAACCAGTTCAGACTGGGAGGACCTGGACTTCAGTCCACTGGTTTGAACTGGTCCCAGTGCAAAAAGAAGAATTTTAATTTTTACATTAAACATAAAAAATTAAAGATAAGAAACAAATAAATCCTAGTAGGGCATATTTTGCGTTAACTGCAGTTTGTTTAATTTCGAGGCGTTGGGCTCCTAGCAGCAGTTAGCTCTGGTTCCCAGTGCTAACTGGGAGTCCAACTGGTCTCGTGTTTCTCCTCATATTGTTGTTGTAGTGATATTTTTATGTTGGTGTTCCAGAGTAAAAATAGACGCTGCAGATGCCGTTCCAGCTAAAAGCAGCCAGATACGATCCAGTCGTCTTTGGTTACCGGATCAGATAATGACCCAGAAGTATTCGCGCCCGGCCAGCTCCTCTCTGGACGCCATGTTTTCGTGTTTCAACGCCTCCTGAGTGAAACCGTTTCGCTCTGCAGGGTGTGAATGCTTCTGGTTCTGTGAATCACCTGGCCTCCTGACATCAGGTTCGGGATGTAAAGTCATCCAGGTTTGACTGAGGCGATGTGGAGAGGTGATGAGCAGTCAGTATCTGCTGTGGATTAACACATTAGAAAGTCTTCAACCCCTGAAGCGTCTGCTGAATAAAGCTGCCTGGTTCTTCCTGCTTCCCTGCAGATGAAAAATGCGATCCAGGAGCTGCAGCACCGCAGGCCCAGAGGATGGACGCATTCAGACGCACGGCAAGGCCTTCAACAAGCAGCAACAGGTGGAGGAGGGGGAGAAAGAAGCACCAGAGGTGCTGAAGAGGAGGAAGAAAATACAAAAACAGGAGAAAGATGGCCGAACGGCCACACCGCAGTCAGGAAACAAAACTGCAAAATGTCCAGAGAGCTGCAGGACGAATCCTCTGGACCTGAGCAGGACCGACCTGCTGCAGCTGCTGGGCGTCATGGAGGGGGAGCTGCAGGTAGCACACCTGGGGGTAAACCTGGGGGTAAAACACCTGGGGGTAAACCTGGGGGTAAAACACCTGGGGGTAAAATACCTGGGGGTAAAACACCTGGGGGTAAACCTGGGGGTAAAACACCTTGGGGTAAACCTGGGGGTAAAACACCTGGGGGTAAACCTGGGGGTAAAACACCTTGGGGTAAACCTGGGGGTAAAACACCTGGGGGTAAAATACCTGGGGGTAAAACACCTGGGGGTAAAACCTGGGGGTAAAACACCTGGGGGTAAAATACCTGGGGGTAAAACACCTGGGGGTAAACCTGGGGGTAAAATACCTGGGGGTAAAATACCTGGGGGTAAAATACCTGGGGGTAAAACCTGGGGGGGTAAACCTGGGGGTAAAACCTGGGGGTAAAACACCTGGGGGTAAAATCTGGGGGGGTAAAACACCTGGGGGTAAACCTGGGGGTAAAACACCTGGGGGTAAAACCTGGGGGGGTAAAACCTGGGGGTAAAACACCTGGGGGTAAAACACCTGGGGGTAAAACACCTGGGGGTAAACCTGGGGGTAAAACACCTGGGGGTAAACCTGGGGGTAAAACACCTGGGGGTAAAACCTGGGGGGGTAAAACACCTGGGGGTAAAATACCTGGGGGTAAAGCCTGGGGGGGTAAAACACCTGGGGGTAAAACACTTGGGGGTAAAACCTGGGGGTAAAACACCTGGGGGTAAAACCTGGGGGTAAACCTGGGGGTAAAACACCTGGGGGTAAAACACCTGGGGGTAAAATACCTGGGGGTAAAACCTGGGGGGGTAAAACACCTGGGGGTAAAACCTGGGGGGGTAAAACCTGGGGGTAAAACACCTGGGGGTAAAACCTGGGGGGGTAAAACACCTGGGGGTAAAACACCTGGGGGTCAAACCTGGGGGGGTAAAACCTGGGGGTAAAACCTGGGGGTAAACACCTGGGGGTAAAATACCTGGGTGTAAAACACCTGGGGGGTAAAACCTGGGGGGGTAAAACACCTGGGGGTAAAACCTGGGGGGGTAAAACACCTGGGGGTAAAACCTGGGGGTAAAATACCTGGGTGTAAAACACCTGGGGGTATAACCTGGGGGGGTAAAACACCTGGGGGTAAAACAGGCTCAAAATGTTACTGCAGGTTATTAACATAAAATCTGACAATTTATGGATTTTTTTTAAATCTGAAATATTCTAACATAAAATCCCAAAGCAGAATGCTGACACGCGATTGGCTGGCGATTCTTTTCCTTGGTGCTGATTGGCTGAAGCCCGGATGTTAGCTTGTGCCTTAGTGTCCAGATGAACGTCTGCTGGTTCAGCAGCTTTCAGAGGAAACCTCCAGGTGGATTTTATTCAATTATTTGCATAATAAATTAAAAACTTCCCAATGATTTTTACAACAGTTGTTAAAAATGTTCCCATCGCTGAAAAGCCGCTGCAGCTGCTTGCAGACGAATTATGGTGATGATTATTATTTCAAATGGAATTTTGACTTTAATCATTTTGGGTTTTTTAATATTTAAAATGTTTTAGTCGCAGTGTTAAATGTTGTTTAGGAGATGAATGGAAACATCGGCTAGAAGCTCAGATGGACCGATCGATAGATTATCTGGTTGGTTTATTGATTATCCGTCTGTTTCTGTTGGACTCTTCTCTAAGTTCTGGTTTCTGTTTCCTCCGGTCCAGAACCGATCTGAGCTGTTTTCTGTCCTCAGGCCCGGGATGACGTCATCAGGCTGCTGCGGTCTGACAGAACCGGACCGGAGACCCTGGAGGCCCACTACGGTTCTGCTGCCCCCTGCAGGCCGCTGCAGGCGCTGCAGAGGGACGCCACGCTTCTCCATGGCAACCAGCGCACAGAGGACGTGTACGAGAGGCCGATGGCTGAGGTCAGAAGGTCAAAGCGGTTCTGACTGACTCCTTCCAGCTGGTTGGGCACTTTGACCCGGTCCGGTTCTGATTGGTTTAAATGTTTGTTTTCACGATGAACATTCTGAGCTAAACTTCAAACAAGCCCTCAGCATGATGCCACCACCACCATACTCAGCAGTTGGTATCATTTTTTTATTGGTAGATTTTAAAAATTTATATTTAAATCATTTAATTATTTTTAATTTGTTACAAATATTTTTATTTAATTTCATAAATTTTGTATGTTTTTTCTTTTTTATTTTTGTTTATTTTTTGTATTATTTTACTTTTACTTTTTTATATTTTTCTAATTCGTTATTCTTTTATTTTTGTTTATTTATTTTTAAGTTTTTTATAGCATATTTGTTATTTAGTAATTAAGTCAGGGGTCCAGAGCTGCAGCAGGCTCCCCAGGCTCTCTGGAGCTGCCGGTTCCGGACGGTTTGCGCTGACAGGTTCTCGCCTCGTCCTGCAGCTGGACCGTCTGGAGGACAAGCAGAAGGAGACGTACAGGCGGATGCTGGAGCAGCTGCTGCTGGCGGAGAAATGCCACCGCCGCACCGTCATGGAGCTGGACAGCGAGAAGCGGAAACACGCCGACTTCATCAACAAGAGCGACGACTTCACCAACCTGCTGGAGCAGGAGAGGGAGAGGTGAGCGCAGCGCCTGCTTCTGCCCGGGGCCGGCTGCGCTCAGCCGATTTATGAGCTGCTAGTCGTCCAGAACTCCTGATCCGAAGAGAGGAACCAGAACCGCTCTGAAGCAGCTGCTGCTTCAGAGCGGTTAGTTCAGTTCAATTTAAATTCTATTCAATTAATTAAAAATTTTAATGACATTTTTTAAGTATTCAATTTTAATTTCATCTTTTGTGATTTAATTTCCTTTTAAATTGATTGAAGATTGAATTGAGTGACTATGTGGGGCCGGTTCCTCCCTCTGCCCTCAGACTGAAGCGGCTGCTGGAGCAGGAGAAGGCCCTGCAGGCCCGGCGGGACCAGGACCACCGCCGGAGGCTGGACAAGCTGCAGGACGAGCTGGGGAAGCTCAAGTCCTTCACTCTGCTGCTGGCGGACGAGCGGCAGCTGCACGTCGAACACATCGACCAGCAGAACCAGAAGATCCAGGACCTCAGCCAGAAGCTGCAGGACCGGGAGCGGCAGCTGGCCGCGTCCAGCGACGCCGCCCTGCAGGACGGGCAGAAGGCGCTGTGCCTGGAGGCGGAGCTGGAGGCCCAACAGACGAGGTTCAGGCAGGAGCACCAAGACCTGCTGGCCAAGATGGCCGACCAGGAGTCCCAGAACCAGCAGCTGAGGCTGAAGCTGGACGGGCTGGCGCAGAGGGCCGGGGAGCTGCAGGAGAGGAACACGCTGCTGCAGAAATCTGAGGAGGACCTGCAGAAGCTGAGGGAGAAGATCAGCAGAGGAGAGCGCGGGAACTCCTCCCTCACCGCAGAGCTGGAGAACCTGAGGAAGAAAGTCTTGGAGATGGAGGGCAAAGACGAGGAGATCACCAAGACCGAGACGCAGTGCAGGGAGCTGAGGAACCGGCTGCAGGACGAGCAGAACCGCAACCAGGAGCTGCGGCTGCAGGTGGACGGCCTCCAGAAGAGGATGGCGGAGCTGGAGAGGCTGGAGGCGGCGTTTGGCAGGAGCCGGACGGAGAGCGCCCAGCTGCACCAAAACCTGGAGAAGGAGAGGAAGGTGGTGAAGGACCTGGGCACAGACCTGGAGCGGCTTCGGACTCGGCTGAAGGAGCTGGAGTCGTCCGAGTCCAAGCTGGAGACAAACGAGTCGGCCCTCAGAGAGGAACTGCTGAAGCTGAAGTCCTTCACCATCATCCTGGCGGACGAGAGGAAGACGATGGGGGAGCGGCTGAAGCAGGAGGAGCAGAAACACGAAGACTTGAGTACGATGCTGAAGGCAGAGCAAGGGAAGGTCACGGAGGTTACTGAGAAGCTGATAGAGGAGAGCAAGAAGTTCCTCAAGTTCAAGTCAGAGACAGAAGTCCAGCTGGAAGGTCTGACTCTGGAGAGGGAGGAGCTCCGATCGACGCTGAGGAACAGCGAGGAAGAGCTTGACGAGCTGAACGAGAAGCTGAAGAAGATGGGAGCAGACAGACTGGAGGAGATGGCCAACAGAGACCGAGAAGAAGACAACCGAGTCCAGAAGCTCAGCACTGAGATAGAGAGGCTTAGAGGCCGGCTGGAGCAGCTGCAGGTGGTGGAGGGAGACCTGATGAGGTCGGAGGACGAATACGACCTGCTGGAGAAGAAGTTCAGACACGAGCAGGACCGAGCAAACATGCTGTCCAAGCTGGTGGACGAGATGAAGGCTCAGGTGGCCAGGAGCAAAGCAGTGGAGCGAGGCGAGGCCAAGAGTCTGGAGGCCCAGCTGAGGATCCGCTGCAAAGTGGAGGAGGCCAAGACCAGAGAGCTGCGGGTCGAAGTCCTAGCCCTCAAGGAGAAAATCCACGAACTCATGAACAAGGAGGACCAGCTCTCCCAGCTGCAGGTGGACTTCTCCGTCCTCCAGCAGAGGTTCCTGGAGGAAGAAGAGAAGAAGAGGCGCCTGAGTGTGGATGTGGAGAACCTCGCCAGAGAGCTGGAGGCCTCGAAGCGCTACAGCCGAGCCCTGAGGCCCGGTGTGAACGGCAGGAGGATGGTGGACGTCCCTGTGACCTCCACGGCGGTCCAGACGGAGTCAAACGGGTCGGCCGAGGATGAAACCGCAGCCGGATTTATCCGGAAATCCGTTCAGGAGGAGAACCACCTCATGAACAACCTCAGACAACACGGCCTGAAGAGGCCCGTGGTTCTGGATCGATACCCTCCGGCATCAGCAGACCATGGAGGGAGATCCTCAACACCCTGGATGGGCAAGAAGGGGGCCGTCACGCCGACTCAGACCAGAGGTTCCTCCTCAATGTCCCCGAATCTCGGACGACCTCTTCACATCCGTGTGACACCAGACCACGGGTCGAGCACGGCCACCCTGGAGATCACCAGCCCGCGGTCTGAGGACTTCTTCTCCAGCACAACCATCATCCCAACGCTTGGTCTTCAGCAGCCTCGCATCACCATAGTCCCCAAACCCTCAAATGTCTGTACTGTAAGCAGAGATCCTGATCGGGTCAAGTCTCCAGTTACGGTCACCAGCATCTCCAGGACCAAGAGTCCAGAGAAGCCCAACAGCATCGCTGGGGTCCTGCAGTCGCCGGTGTCCATCATCACAGTTAGCACCACGCCGGTAGCTGAGGTGTGTGCTTCATCCGACCCTCACGAGAGCACCACCAGGCGGACGCTGATCAAGATGACCTCCGAGAAACCACCAGACAGGAAGTTCAACAGCAACATCATAACGACGGAGGACAACAAGATCCACATCCACCTGGGCTCCCAGTTCCAGAGGAGCGCTGAGGGCAGCAGCAGTCCTGTCAGACCAACAGGAAGTAGCTGCGACTGCCAGGAAACTGGAACGGTGCTCCGCTCCCCACGCCAGAACAAGATGACCAGCAGTATAACCATCAACCCTGTCACCACTGCAGCATCCAGACCCATGCAGTCTCTGGTGAGTGTCTGAAGATCTCGAGTGACTTCTGATCTTCTGACACTTCAAATGCTTCTGAATTGTTTCAGGTGACTGAGGATTATGCAGGTATCAGATGGTGTTTTTGCACCCGATCCGATGGAAAGTTCGGTCTGCCAACGTATGCAGGAATTAGAAGACATTAAAGTCAGTGGGTCCTCACAGACCACCAGCATCTCCAACTGCCCAACCAACCGAGACGTCAGGTCTATTTGTGTTGAAACTACGCAACAATTAGAACAAGTTAAAGTCATTGTGGCCTTGCTAGCTACTGCTAGCCATTCCGTGTGACTGCGTCTCAGGCTGTCTGACCATGATAGACCTTGGGTGTGTTTTGGTTGGACGGTTGGCAACTGTATCTTCAACTGTCTGACCAAGATGGACCAGGAGTCATATTTAGGTCATGAGTGAGACCTAATATGACTCCTGATGGGAACGTCATGAGTGAAAGAAGAACTTAAACACGGTAGAAAAGTAAGATGCAGAAGTACAGCACAAGAGTGAAATGGAGATCTTGTGTGAACATTTTTGAGTTTTACTTCCAGACCGTGTTGTTTATGCTAGCAGAGTTTCATTGACACATGGTGGGTATCAACATGGCTGAAATAAGTGCTCATCATTAGCTTCCATTTATTGCTGTGTTGGTATAACTCGTTAGCGTTAGCAGAGCTAACATTTATGATTAGTGCTTTATGGTTAGCGCGTATGGTTGCTACCTTTCAGACCTTAATACATCTATATGTAAAGGGGGTGGGGGGAGCTGCGGCGGCAGCACCTACCCAGAAAGCAGTTGGGCACAATGTCGCATCACCAACACCTTGAGTCAATCAATGACCGGGGCAGCCGACTATATAAACTACTCGGGGACCATCTCTTTATTATTACACGTATACATTTGTAGAGTACGGAACAAACTGCGTCCCGTATCGGTTCAATATGGGACAGGTAGCAACGCTATTAGCCCGGATAGCTTTTGGGTTAGCGGTGCCCACCACTGGTTGTTAGCGTCAAAGGGGGAACATGCTAACAAGATCTACTGCTGATAACTGCTTCAAACGTTACTTGAAAAGTTCAGAACTATCCCTTTAAGAGGCTCGGGTCTTCAAGGTTTCTCCATCCAGGACCTGTGTCTCCTGTTCATCCTGGGTTTTATGTTTTCAGCTCAGTTCGGATGTGCAGTCGGCTCCGAGCGCAGCCTCACGGATCCCTGTGCAGCTCAACGGGAAGACGGTTGTGGGTGTGTCCGCTGTGACGAGGTTGGAGTCTCGGGCCGAAGGCCAGGCGATGAAGATCGAGCTGAGGAAGTCGAGGGTGTGCAGCTCGGCCTCTGCAGCAGCAGGAAAGGGCTGAGAGTCTGATGAGGATCCGCTCCCAACACGCGGCTCCGGCTGCTCATCGGTCACTTCTTCGGTTTGCTGCTTTGAACGGATGCTGATCCCAGCCTGGTTCTGTTGGGTTCTGTTTGTTTGATGCCACGCTCGCTTCTCTGCTGCTCGTGCAGGTTTGGACTTACAGAGGCACCGTGAAACCATTTCTGACCAGAACCAAATAAACTATTTGTCTAAACTTCAGCTTCTTTCTCTTGTCTCGGCTCTCTGAGTCAAACCTCTTTAACATGTTCACCTTCCTGACTTTTAAATCAAGTGGCTTTTTAAGCCACAAGTTTCGGGTAATTTGAAACTAATGTAAGACTCGTGGGTGTCCAGCTGCTGTGATTCTCCTTTGAAGAATAATCCACAGAAAATAATTGAGCTCTTTCTCAGTGTCGAACATTTAATTTTTTTCTTCACTCCCCCATCAGCTGTTCTCGGTCTTCTGTCGTCATCGAACGTTTGCGCTCTCTCCCATCCAGGGAGCCTTTCACAATAAAACATTTTACATTTCATAACTCCAGAGGCGCAAAAAGTGGGTATGTAGCGTATGCAACGCATAGGGGCGCATCACCAGAGGGGGAGAAGATGAGCGTCGCTCCTTCACCCTGACGTTCCTTCCCTCGGGGGGGAGGGAGGGAGCGCCGATTTATGTTTTCGCATCCACCTGAATAATGTGCAGTTGCGCCACTGCATAACTCCAATTTTCACACTTACACTAAATAAATTTTGCTGTTTCATCTGACTCAAATAATCCATTAAAATGTCCAAAAACACGCATATGTATGTTAATTCATCACAAAGATTATTGCTGCATATTTTGTATATATTTTGTTGGTTTGTTACATTTTATTTCAGCAAATATTTCTTTAGTCAAGTGCAAACAGATCATCATTGTTTAATTCAGTATAATTATTTTTGATGTTTCAATGAATTAAAATTTTTCATTTTTCATTTTATCATCATTTATTAGTTTTACTGCTTTATGTGTCCCATAACTGCAGCTACATTATTTATATAGTTTTGATTGACTTTAAATCATTCTTCTGAGTTTTATATTCTGTTTGTATTTTTACTTTAATTTATGGAGGAGATATAGGGGTTATTGAAAAAGGAATTCTGAGATTTAAGTCAGAATTTAATTACATCTATTATTTAAAGTCCATTTTAATTAATTTTTTCCGCTTTGGTATTTTGTTATTTTAAGTTTTTAATTCCAGATTTATTAACTGTATTACCAAAAGGAGCCAGAAGGTGGCGCTTTTGAGACAGAAAACAAACACTGTCCTTATCTAGACGGCAGGGGGCAGCACTGGTCCTAGAGAAGTCGGAGGAAGACGTTGGTGGCTGCTGTGATTTTATAACAATGCTTTAAATCCGTCAGTTTAACGGTCAACAGTTGTTTTACAAACCTCTCGCTGGAAACAACCGCTGACAATGATGGCCTCCAGCTACAAAGACGAGGACGGACACATCACCGTGTCGGGATCCGGAGCCGCGGCCGGGGGCGGGGGCGGCTCTCTGCGGAGCAAGAAGCCTGAAAACACCGCTTTCAAGCAGCAGAGACTCCCGGCCTGGCAGCCCATCCTGACCGCAGGGACCGTCCTGCCAGCCTTCTTCATCATCGGCCTCATGTTCATCCCCATCGGCATCGGCCTGTACGTGACGTCCAACAACATCAAGGAGTTCGAGGTAGCCATGTTTGTTAGAGAATCAACAGAAACCATTAAGCAACCCAGTGACACGCTGTTACAGCCCAACCAAACTCCGTTCAGAAATCTGGTGTTTTAGAGACATTTCCTCCTGGCGTGTTTAAACTGCTCTCTCTGTTGGAAAGTGAACATTTGTTTCGAAGACTTAGCCCCTCCGGATGATTCCGCTAAAAGAAAAAGAAATTAAAACATAATTAACACCAAAGAAATTAGCCGAGCTTTAAAAATTTTTCAACCGGACTTCGAAAATATGACATTTTAGTGACATTTTATATCTTTTTTTTTTTAAATAAAACACACCCTTTATTACAATTTCATAAAGATTTATTACAAATAAAATGTTCTGCTTGATTCCGTATAATTAAAAATTTCAAACAGCATCAAAGCCCTAAGTCCAAGTTTTAAAAAATCTGTCAACCAAACTCCGTTCAGAAATCTGCTGTTTTAGTGACATTTCTTCCTTTGGTGCAGTGGTATATGAACATCAATTTAAAATACGGTCTTGGTTTTAATTGTATGGGTTGAAGCAGCTCTCTATTTACTGTTTCTATGGAGGATTTGACAAATAAAATGAAATAAAAACTGAATCCTTGAATAAAGCTCCATTTGCTCTGTCTTTGTAAAACATTATCTGCATAAATATTTCTTTAGAAAGCTGAGGTCCTCTGGGTGATTTGGCAAAAATTTAAATGAAAAACATAATTAACAGTAAAGCCAAGTTTTAAAAGTTTCAACCAAACTCCATCCAAAAATCCTTCATTTTAGTGACAATGTGTATCTGGTATCTAGTGCAGCTGTTGGGTTCAGAAGTTTCAGATCCATGATGCTGAGCATCTAGCGATGGTTTCTGTCCAGGTCGATTACACAGGAGTAGAAATGTCCAGTCCGTGCTTTACCTGCTCCCAGAACTTCAGCTGGAACAGCACCAAGCCGTGCACCTGCTCCGTCCCCTTCCACCTGGACCAGCCGTACGAAGTAAGAGCCGCTGCTTTCCGGGTCACAGCCCGCTGCAGCCGTGGCCTAACCGTCTCTCTTCCACCCGCAGAGCAACGTCTTCATGTATTACGGACTCTCCAACTTCTACCAGAACCACCGGCGGTACGTCAAGTCCCGAGACGACAGCCAGCTGAACGGAAACGAGGAGTCCCTCAGGGTGAGGCTGCGCTGCTCAGGACGTTCTGCTTCATCCAGCCGTTACGTTTACTTCTCTGCTTCCCAACAGAAACCCAGTAAGGAGTGCGAGCCGTACGCCAAGAGCAACAACAAGCCCATCGCGCCGTGCGGAGCCATCGCCAACAGCATGTTTAACGGTGACGACTCGGGCTTTCCCTGCAGAACCGCTCCACATCTTCTGCTCAATTCATTCAGTATTTTTATGTTTTAGACTCACTGGAGCTGATTTACATCGACCCAAACGGCACAAAGGTCCAGATCCCGCTGACGGCCACAGGAATCGCCTGGTGGACGGACAAACACGTGAAGTTCAGGAATCCTGGAGCAGAAAACACCAACCTCACCGTCGTTTTCCAAGGTATCGTCAGTTCCTGTAACGAGCCGAACCGCCTGGTCCAAACCGGAATCCGGTCCGGTTTCCCTCCGGTTCAAACCGAGACAGAAAAACGTTCTTATTTTCATCTCTACTGATTCCTGAGGAATCAAAGTTGGCAGAACCTGGTGATGCAACTGGACCGGCTGCAATGAGTCAGTTAATCAAACGATAAATTAAAATGAGATCAATAATTTCCTTTGACAGAAAAAATTATTGTTTTTCTCTTTCTACCAGTTTTGTTGATTTATTTTGGATATTTAAATGTTTTCCAGTTCCAGAGTTAAATGTTCATTAGAATATAAAGTTTTTCTTATTACGTTTCTTCATTATGTTGGTGGAAAATGGCTTCAAAACATCATATCATCATTTATCAGAAAAACTTCTGGGTCGATTTATTTATTACTGTGAGAAATGTAAAGAAATAAAGTGAAATAACTCAAAGTGTAGAATATAAGAATAGATTAGACATCAGGTTGGTTCTGGTCTCTGTGTGAACCGGTGCTGACCCAGTGACCGGCCCGCTCCAGTCGCTGTTAAACTCTGACCTTCCTCCGGTTCAGGGACGACGCGGCCGGTGAACTGGCGCCGGCCCGTGTTCCAGCTGGACTCCGACCCGGACAACAACGGATTCATCAACGAGGATTTCATCGTGTGGATGCGGACCGCCGCCCTGCCCACGTTCCGGAAGCTGTACCGGATCATCCAGAGGCGGAGCAACGTGCATCCCACGCTGCCGCGCGGCAACTACACCCTGGAGGTGGTGTACAGTATCCTGTCAGAGGTCAGAGGTCACTTTGAGCTCTCCTACAGTAATGCATGTTCCCAGTAGAAGCCCAGCTGGGATCCAGAGTCTTCCTCCTTAACGAGCGGATCCCAGATTATCCGGTGCGGAGCTTCGAGGGCCGGAAGCGGATGATCCTGAGCACCATCTCCTGGATGGGCGGGAAGAACCCGTTCCTGGGCATCGCCTACGTCAGCGTGGGCTCCGTCTGCTTCCTGCTGGGCGTCCTGCTCCTCATCATCCACCACAAATACGGAAACCGCAACAACGCCGCCGAGATCTCCCACTGAGAGCCGGGCCGGGCCGGAGCGGTTCTGCTGCAGCGTTGAGGTTAAAATCAGCTTTTTTAGATTCTAACAACACGGCAGAGCGAGGCGGAACCAGACAGGGAAAGAACCCGATAAGTTCTGGAGCGACCCGCCGGGTCGCAGACATACCGCTCCCACTGCAGGAACCAGGTCCGGCTCCCAGAACCGACCCGGTCAGGAAGTCCGGTCGGTTCCGGTCTGTGGTCTGTGGTTCATCAACGTCCTCAGAGCTCAGCAGAACCTCTGGGTTCTGATCCAGGAATTTCTCCCTCATTCAGTTTGGAGACATTTTTATTTTTGCTTTTAACGACAAACTCAATTTCTTGTTTTACTGAGTTTCGGAGATCATTTTCATGAGGAAGTTTTCCTGATTAGTGATAAACTTTCTGAGCTCCTGGATCTGCTTCAGGATCGAAACGTTTCTGGGTTTCATTCCTCCCATCCTGCAGGGGGAGCTAATCCCATCCAACTGTGAATGCTAGTGCTAGCGTTAGCACTGAAGCAGGCTTTAATAATAATAATAATCTGTCTGCAGAAACGCAGGATGATAATTTAAAGATAATTTCTGCACATTTTGGTCATAAATATTTCCAGCGTTTAGATCCAGGAATTATCCAGGTCCATTCATTATTTCTTTACATTTTCCTTCTGATCTGTTTAATTTTAATTGTTTTTAAAGTTAATGTAGAAGAAAACGCAGGAAAAGATCCAGAAGAACCTAAAACTAAATGATTGATGTAGATTTATCAGAGAACAGCGATCCGTCTGAGCGGTCCCGGTTCCGGTCCTGGTCCCGGTCCTGGTCCTGGTCCAGGTCCTGGTCCTGGTCCCGGTCCTGGTCCTGGTCCTGGTCCCGGTCCTGGTCCTGGTCCCGGTCCCGGTCCTGGTCCTGGTCCTGGTCCCGGTCCTGGTCCTGGTTCCTGCGGTGGGTCTGAACGTTGCGTTGCTGCATGTGTCCCGGTTCTGGTTCTGGTTATTTATGGTTGTGATCAGACTCTGTTGTTGTCGGTCTCTGTGCTGCATGAACTAAATGCCTCTGATGACGTTTGTCTTTAATATTATTGTTAATATTGTTGCTTTAAATGAATAAATTCTTAATTTTTAAAACATGATTGTTGTTCCTTTGACTGCTCCTCACTTCCTGTCTGGAAAATGGGAGTGACGAAAACGAGGAGAAAGTTCCTCAGATTTGCAGCTTTTGGGCTCTAACCTATTCAGAACTCAGTAAACCAGTAAACCAGTAAACCAGTAAACCAGTTCCTCTTACTGGTCTGGACAGTTGAAACCTGCAATGTGACCAAAGTTCAATGGATTTCAAAATGAAATAAAGAAATTTTCAGGAGGGAAAACTTTAGCTTTAACTGCTGGACTGCAGGGAAATCTGGGCAGGAACATTTCTGGAGCCTCCTTTCAGGATTCAGTGTGAATTAAAGTCCTGAACATCTAGAACTGAAATTTGAAAATGATCAGAAAGATTATTCACCAACTTAAATCAGAAAGTAAAGCTCATGTGAAGCCATTCCTCTCAGAGAGAAACAACTGGTGTTTATTCTGATGGTTCTGGCTTCAGGACATGAAAGTCTGAACTTTAGACCCATTGAACAGAATCTCCATTTTCTATTCAGTTTCTGCTCTCACTTCTGGGTCTGGGCTCCTTTTGCATGGATGAGATCAGGCGTAGTTCTGCTGAGGTTCTGGAAATCCAGAAAACAATAAAACACACGAGTATTTAATGCCTTTCAATCTGAACTTTAATGCGCAGAAACTACATTTTTTGGGGATTGGAGGTTAAACTGAACATGTAGTTTGGCTGAGTCTCCGGCAGGGGGCAGCGGAGCGCTCAAAGCGGAGAACTTAACTGAGCGAAGAAGAAGCAGCAGCATCAGTTGAGTTCCGGTGTCCTTGTGTTAGAATCGCGCTACCAGACGGGTCCACGAAGATGTTCAGAACCATGAATGTGAGTAGATTTTACTGGTTATTCACCTTCCGGCTGTTGGCGCCCATTTAGTTCTGACCAGTTAGATTAAAGCGGCTCAACTCAACGGCTAGTTTTAGCTTCACTTAGCTTGCCGGGGTCAGAGAGCTTCCGGAGCGGCTCTAGCTGTAACAGAACCTCCTGTCAGCCTCTTTCTGGTTCTGGTTCTGATTCTGATCATGAACACGGTCAAGAGGAAGTTTATTAAAATGTTGTAGCGGGTGTGTGTCTGTGAGTGAGTTTGACCGGTGTCCGGGTGCGTTTCCCAGGCGGTCCAGCAGATGGCGCGGCGCAGCATCTGCAGCTCTGCCCGCCGGCAGGTGGAGAACAAGGTTCCCCAGAAGCAGAAGATGTTCCAGGTGAGCAAACACCCCAACACACACCTTCATGCGTCCAGGTCCACCTTCACACACCGGTGACGTCACGCTGGGTCAGAGCTCAGGCTCAGGGAAGCTGAATGAAGGTCAAATTGTTGATCTGCTCAGCGGTTCTGCAGGTTTTTCTTTTCTGGTTTTCTGTCTTCTTTGGACCATTTATCCCCCAGAACTGAACAGAACCTCTTAATTTAATAAAGAACTGAAGGTTATTGATAATAACCCAGAACCTTTTGGGTTTTTTCAGAACTAAAACCAGCTTAGATCAGTTAAGTTGTCGACTGAAGAACTTCAACAACTGAAACGACACATAAAACTGACAGTTTTAGAGAAGAAGACAGAACTTGTGGGTTCAAAGCAGAGAAGAAACTTCAGAACCTTTTGGGTTCTGCTGAATAAATGAGAAGTTGCAGATGAGTTCATGTTAAGTATGATTAAAAAGTACAAATGGCTCCCTTTGATGACGTCATAAAGGAGCGTCAGGCATGTAGCACAGATGACTGATTGTTGTGATGACGCCATGATGGAAGTTTGTCGATCCTGAAATAAACGAATCACTTTGACTCAGATCGACTCTGTTACAGAATAATACAGGAATAAAGTTATTATATTCTAGAAGAATTCCTCCACAAAAATAATAATAAATGGAAATGACTGTTGAGCATCTTGTGAAGTTTTCTGGCATCAGTTTTAGAAATGATAAATATCTTTTAACTCGTCAGCATCAAATAGAACCAGACGGACCATATCAGATATTAACTATCGAAGCTTTTCATTAAAATCACATTTTTCTCATAATTTAATAATTAAAAAGATTTTTGGTATCAAACTCAAATATCCACCACAGGAGAAATATCTGGACTGTTTTTATTAAATGACCTTTTGACCTTTGACTGATCTCTGGTCCCATTGGTCCATGTCTAACCCGTTTGCTGACCCGACAGCAGGTTCTGACCCGGTTTCTCTGATGGTTCTGTTGCAGGAGGATAACGGGATGCCGATCCATTTGAAGGGCGGCAGCAGCGACGCCCTGCTGTACCGGGCCACCATGGTGCTGACCGTCCTGGGTGAGAAAAGTTCTGATCGATCCGGTCCAAAGGTCCGGTCTGGTTCTGTTCTGACGCTCCGTTTCTCCCTGCAGGAGTCGGCTTCACGCTGTACGAACTGGTCAAGGCGTCATTCCCTCAGAAGAAGGACTGACACCGGTCTGGATCGTTGTTCTGGTTCCAGCCGGGCCCATTTGTATAGAGATGATATTCCAGAATCAGAACCGACCCGTTTCCTGCTCTCTCTGTGTTCTTGTTTCATGTTCTTGGAGCGGTAACTTGATATTTCTGTTCACTTGAGGATCAATAAACACAAAATACCTCTGATGACCCAGAACCGCGGATCCGACCCGTTTGTTCCAGAACCAGAGCGGCCCACACACCTGACATTTATCTGCAGTAACTTTAACATTTCAATAATGTCTAAACTTAAAATTCAGTTATCAACTAAAAGCTGAATTAATTTCTGTATTTATATTTTTCTGCTGCAGCAAATCATGATTCTATTAAAAAGGGGCGGGGCTTATGCGGTTAGAAACAAGCTGATTGGTCCGCAGGTTGACCAGCCAGATTTAAATAATGACATCATTCGTTTTTTTCCTTTTTAAGCACTTTATTTTTTGTGAATTTTGTTGTGTAAAACATTTTTTAATTAACATTTTGTTTAGAATATTTATTACATATTTAATAAGATTTTTTTATTAAAATTTCAGCAAATAAATTCAGGGGGAAAAAATAGTATTAAAAAAAAATAAAATTTAGACAAAATATTGAGTAGAAGCAAAGAGGTCCATAAATATTCAGCTATTCACGGCCCTCGCTGCTGCAGCGCCACCTGGTGGAAAACATCAGTGCTGCTGTAGCGGCCGGCCGCCGCCAGGGGGCGCCGCAGGCCGCACACATTCCTCCTGCCTCAAGTTGTTAGCTCCGATTAAAACGTCAAAATGCGGCCAGACAGCAGTGATGACGTCATCTTTAATACTTGCCAGCATGTTCTGGTTCCGATCCAGCTTCAATAGAACCAGGTTTCAACTCATTAATAGACGAACATCTGCAGACATTTATTATTCTGACTGAAATGAGTTCTGGATGTTTGACGCTGAAACCTGCAGATGATCCAGAAAGACGCTAAAAACGGGAAAACTTTCCCAGTTTTCCAGACAGTTTTCTGCTCCTTCCCTTCCCCACATGCTGCGCCGCCGTCTCCATCTGCAGCCGCGCGGTCCTCCATCATTGGAAAGGAATGCAGAAATATGGAAAAGTTTCCGTGCGCGTGCCAGCCCTCTCAGAGGTTACGCACCACTTTCTGGCCCGGCTGTGTGTCGTAAGCGCTGGGAGCGCTGGGAGTGCTGGGAGCAGCCCCCCTGTTAAGTAGCGGCCCGCGTGGAAACCCTCCCCACTTGGAAGAGGCTTCCCGACGCGTCTGGGAAGCCATAGAACCCACGGAGATCCCGAACCGGACCGGACCAGCCCGAGTCTTCCTGCTTTCTTCCCGTTTTCAGAGCAGAACCAGCAGCTTCCCGCGCAGGTCAGTCCGGTTTCTGCTTCGTTCAGAGAAACATTTTCTATCTGCTTAGCGCGCGGAGCAGGTTTTGGCACCGCGGTGCGTAATTGCGCACTGCGGTGCCAAAACTTCTCCACCTTTTTCCTCACCAGTGGAAACATTTCCCCTCTTCGCAGTGAAGTTTAGGCAGGAGTTAAACTGCGTTTCTGTCTGATAGTTGTGCATCAGAACCGGACCGGACCGGGAGAAGGGGCGCAGAGTTTCTCCAGCTGCTTCCTCACATGATGAATGTTAGATTTGTGATTTAATGTTTAAAAGTGTTTTTCTTTTTCTTTTCGGTTAATCGGTTCTTTGTCAGGTTTCCTCTCTGACCTTCATCTTCTTCTCCTCGCAGCTCGTCGCATGCTGAGCTGAGGAAGAGGAGCCGAAGATGAAGAGCGCCCTGCTGCTGCTGCTGCTGCTGCTGGCCTCCTCCCGGGCCCAGGACCAAGGTAAAGCTTCATCATCATCATCCTCCTCCTCCTCTTCCTTCTCTTCCTCCTCTTCCTCCTCTCCAGCAGTAAATCCTGAATAAACTCTGAGAAACAAAACGCGTGTTTGTGATTTGATTTGTTGGATTATTTTCTCTCCGCTGCCTCAGTTTTGCTTCTTTTTGCAGGAATTTGAAAAATGTCTCTCAGATTTATGATGGCAGCTTTCAGACCAGATGTTGCCTCTAAATCATGACTTCAGCTTCAGCGCAGTGCCGTTCGTGACTCTTAAATATATGTTCAAAACCATAAATCACCAGAGAATATCACACACTTAATTACATTATAAAGGACAGAATTTGTTTTTTCTGTTTCTGCGTCTCTTTGTGGCAGATGGAGTTCATTCCTGTCACAGCAGGAGGCGCTCTAGCCTAAAATCTAACTAGAAACATTTTAGACGAAATGTTCCAGTTCAGTGAACCAGGAGCGAAGGGCCCCTTGGATTCAGGTGGCCAAGGTTCCTCCCAGCGTCTCTCCTCCTCACTGAACGGAAAAGACTCAATATGACTTCCAGCTTATTTTCCAGAGCAGAAAATCTGGATCTGCTCAAAGGTCAGAGCCTCTCCTGCAAGGGGCCTCCTCCCCGTCATTTAGGGGCCCCGCGCCGCTTCCCCGGGGTCACGAAGAGGCCAAACGCTCTAGAACAGGAGACGGTCCGGGTTGTGTGTGAGGCTCGGCGTGCGTGTGTGTGTGTGTGTGTGTGTGTGTGTGTGTGTGTGTGTGTGTGTGTGTGTGTGTGTGTGTGTGGAGACGGATTCCCCGTTAGTTTCTGAAACCGTCAAGAAGCGGAAGGCCCCGCGGGCCCCCCGCCGCCCCCCCGCCGCCCGGGGCCCCCACCGCCCCGCGGGGCCCCTGCCCCCCCAGGGACGGACTCCCCAGGTTGGTGGCCCTCCAGCTCTGATGTTCTGTGGTCTTCCGGTCAAGCCGCGGCTCGGCCTCCGGGTCTCGGCTTCACGATGATATTTCACGGTGATGCTCTTCACAAACCCTCTGACCGGTTGGTGGTTTAGGCTCTTCTCTGCTCTCTAGCTAGAACCAGAACCAGAACCAGCTGCTCGGGTTCATCCAGATCAGATTCTTCTTTATCCAGGTCCAGTGAACGTTTAGTCGGTTCACAGACTCAGAACCGTTTCTCCTGCTTAGAGAAGTCAGTTCCTCTGGATTCGTCTGTTTGCATGAAGCTTTAATCCAGATGACAAGAAGCTAGCTAGGCGCCGGCAGCTCCGCTCACCCCAACCTGAAGAGGATCATGGTGAAATATTGAGGTCCATTGGTCCTCTGTCCACTCGTCCCTCTGTCCACTCGTCCTCTGTCCACTCGTCCTCTGTCCACTCGTCCTCTGTACACGGAGACTCTTTTTGTTGCTCCAAGTTGTCCAAGGCAACTTTCCGTGTACCCCTGCATGGTCGTCCTGCTGCTCCTCCGGTTCCTCTGCTGAGAACTTTGGTTCTTAAACTGGTTTTTGCTGAATTCACAACAGAACCAGCGAACTCACTCACCGAATCACCGGCCACTTTATTAGGTACACCTGTAGACCTGTAGAGGGTCTGCCGGTGAAGATGGCGACCAGAACCGGACCAGAACCATCGAGGATCTGAGACAGAAAACATCCAGAGCAGCCGATTGGAGGATGAGGTCCTGTTGGGGTCAGAGGTCAGCGGTTCCAGGTAGTGAAGAACTACTGGTTCCAACCCAGCAGAACACCGTGAACATGTAGAACCTGGGATCAGATCCAACGTAGCAGACCCGGACCAGAACTGGACCAGACCAGAATCAGACCTGGTGTCTAGACCTTCAGACGTCTCTCCAGTCGGCAGGTCTTCATCCAGCGGAGAACCTTTGGGATGTGGTGGATCCTCAGATTCTGGTCAATTGGGTCCAATCGGGTTGTGACAAGGTGGCCCTGATAAAGTGTCTGGTTGGTGGCAGGAGAATCTGAGCGGTTCTGGTGTTTGTGGTGAAGCAGTTTAAGAACCTGTGGAGCAGAAGGAGAAAAGACGCAGTGGGTCAGAGGAACCACTGCGTCTTTTAGGTTTGCAATGGAGGCGACAGAAGAGTCCCAGGTCACCGACCCATTGCATGATCAGCCCTGATTGGTTCGTCTGGTCGATCCGACCCCAGGCGCTGGACTGAGGTCAGGGAGCGTCCACTGGCGCCGCCGCATGGTGGGTTCCACAGGAAGGAAAACGTTCAACAGCCTGAGGCACTGAATCTGGAAAGGAAAGAAAATTCAGTTCACGTCATATTATCACCGTTTTGTTCACTCATGTCGAAATGTCACCGTCTCAAGCTAAACATGTAGCGTGAAGCTAAATTAGTTAGCAGGTAAACATGTTGTTAGCATGTTAAACATGTAGTTAGCATGTAAATATGTAGTTAGCATGTTAAGGGTTGGTAATTTTATTTATATAGCACAGTTTTAGCAACAAGGCCATTCAAAGTGCTTTACACGAGTTAAAAGGAAATACAAAGAAAATAACAAACCAAAGGAAAGAAAAAAGAAGAAAGAAAACTAACCTAATGTTCTAAAATATGGAAACTGAGTGCTCCTGTTCAGGGTTGCTAAATATCTAATTCCATTTCTAAATAGTGAAACTCTACAGTTTCTGATAAAATAAGCTAAAGAGTGACTGATCTGAATCCTTTTCTGGGTTAAATAGGGAGTACTCCACCGTTTCTAACAAAAAAGAGGACAGGACACATTAGGGCAAATGGCAACATTCAGACAAAACAGTGAAGTCGGTGACATCACTGGGCCACGAAGGAACGTTACTGAGCCCCTGGCAGAGTCCGATAGAGGTGTTATCTAGGAATGTCTTTGGAACTGCTCAGCTCCACAGCTGCATGGATAACAGGAAGGGGTGAGGATGGAAGAGCGTTGTGTTTACATATCTTCAAGGAGATTGGAAATATGCAGCCCTTCCAAGGCCACACAGGGAAAGCCAATTCAGAAACAGAATGTCTTAGGTCAGGAAGATTATAGATTTCAATCTTCCCTAAAGTCTCTGAGATACATCTCAGTTACCAATTATCCAAATTAGTTTGTTCATTCCACTGAACCGAAACTAGCAACTTCTCCAAGATCGATTCCATCCGGTTAGTGAGTTTTAGAGTCCTCAGCTGGGCTGCGAGTCTCAGCAAGACTCACATCCAACTTGCATCTCTCTCCACACCAACAGTCTGAGTGTTTGCTAGTTCGGCCAAGTCCGTCACAAATTTTTCGATAATCCAGGAATCCACAAGCTCCAAACAGCAGAAACCTTGTTATCATGAATAAATCCTGGGTGAATCCCGCCGGGTGTGTCCCCGCAGGACAAGAGGCTCTCCTGCGCCTAGACTTCTCATCAAGAAAATTTGATAAATTGCATTGAGAGATCTGGTGACCAGATCCATAATTTGTAGATTTGGATGATGTGCAAAGAAAGGCTCCAAAAATATAGAAAAAGAGAAAAACAGAGCAAGCAGGGCAGACATGGGCAGGGAGGGAGCAGAAGGAAAAACATGTAGTAGAATGTTAAACATGTAGTTAGCTTGTAAATATGTCGTTAGCTTGTAAATATGTAGTTAGCTTGTAAATATGTCGTTAGCTTGTAAATATGTAGTTAGCTTGTAAATATGTAGTTAGCTTGTAAATATGTCGTTAGCTTGTAAATATGTAGTTAGCATATTAAACATGTAGTTAGCATGTCAAACATGTAGTTAGCTGGTTAAACATGTCTTTAGCATGTCAAACATGTAGTTAGCTTGTAAATATGTCGTTAGCTTGTAAACATGTAGTTAGCTTGTAAATATGTCGTTAGCTTGTAAATATGTAGTTAGCTTGTAAATATGTAGTTAGCTTGTAAATATGTCGTTAGCTTGTAAATATGTAGTTAGCATATTAAACATGTAGTTAGCATGTCAAACATGTAGTTAGCTGGTTAAACATGTCTTTAGCATGTCAAACATGTAGTTAGCTTGTAAATATGTAGTTAGCTGGTTAAACATGTAGTTAGCTTGTAAATATGTCGTTAGCTTGTAAATATGTCATTAGCTTGTAAATATGTCGTTAGCTTGTAAATATGTCGTTAGCTTGTAAATATGTAGTTAGCATATTAAACATGTCGTTAGCATGTCAAACATGTAGTTAGCATGTCAAACATGTAGTTAGCATGTCAAACATGTAGTTAGCTGGTTAAACATGTAGTTAGCTGGTTAAACATGTAGTTAGCATGTCAAACATGTAGTTAGGTGGTTAAACATGTCGTTAGCTTGTAAATATGTAGTTAGCTTGTTAGACATGTAGTTAGCATGTAAACATGTAGTTAGCTTGCTGGTTAGCAATCTGTGACATGTATACATGAATGAATAACTTGGAGATAATGTGACTTTAAAAAATAAGCCTCCATTTTTTCTCTTGATCAATAACCCAAATTATTTCTGCAGTTTTCGAGCTGAACTTTTGTGAACTGGGTTTATTCCTGCTGCTGGGTCTGACGGTTCCTGTCCAGTCCAGTTTCACAGCAGAACCAGACATGGAGACGTATTTCTGGTCCCTCCTGCATCATTTTGCTTTAGCATCGCTCACTAGGTTCCCATCAGCACCACCAGTACAACTTATTTCAGTTTCACTGGTTTTTCTTTCCCAGTTTGGGTAAAAACACCTGATTTTGATTTCAGTTGGAGCCTTAGAACCACAAGCTGTTGTTTTTTCTAATAATCCATTAAACATATATAATAAACAAAACAAATCAGAAAAAAAAAATCAACAAATAATTCCTTGCAGTTTCATTAATGAGACGTTTTAAAGTCTAAATTCATTTATTTTACTTTATCGGTTGAAGAACTGAGATAAACTTTGTTCACATTCAGGTTTTCAGTCACTGTTTCCTTCCTGGTCAGATCCTGAACTCTCCCAGTGTTCCCAGTGTTCCCAGAACAGAACCATCTCTGGGTTTGGTTCTTCTTCTTGTCGTCTCTCTCTGTTTGTCTGTTTCCTCCAACAGTGAACTGCTCTGACTTCCTCCAGGAAGCGTTGACTGTTGGCCGCCCTTCAGATTACCCGCGTGCCTCTGAGCCGCAGCGCTAACCGCTAACCGCTAACCACTGACGTTTTGTCTCCACAGTGGACGCGCCAAGCGATTTAAGGTTTAAGATTTTAAATGAGAACACGGTTCAGATGATCTGGAGTCGGCCGCTCAGCAGGATACAGGGCTACAGGATACACGTGACCTCTGACTCAGGTAGGAGCTCCTGATGACGTAATGATGCCATCACTACATGCCTGAGCAGATCATGTGACCATCACATCTCTGAGACTTTCTGCTATAAAACTCATCATCCACCCAAAGAAAACGGCAATCAAAACAAAACTCAGTAGCGGACACTGCTAGCTAGAAAGTATTTTTTTATGTGTGTTTAGCAGGTTAGCATTAGCTTCTGCTAATTTTTCATATGTGTTTATTGTTGGTTTCCATTGTGTTTTTATGTGTCTAGCATTAGCATGGCTAAGATTCTTGCTTAGTGAAGCTAACATTTTGGCTAGCTGTGCCCATCGCTGTCAGTAACTGCTGCTGATTTTAGTGCAAACACATAAAATCTCCATTACAACCAGGGCGGCCATTTTGAAACATATTCACAAAACAAAAAAGAAACAAGGTCAAAAAATAAATGATGCCATACCATATCAACTTTATTTATAAAGCACTTTAAAACAACCACAGCTGACACAAAGTGTTATACATTAAAACACAACATAACAAAAAAATAAAATAAATAAAACTCTTTCAGTTTAAAAACAAATAATTTAAAACTAGATCCTGTTGGAGCTGAAAGCCAAGTAAAATAGATGGGTTTTAAAATGATGATTTAAAATATGTAGTTTATGAGTCGACACCAAACACAATATTTTACGGCAAAATTTTATTTTCTATGATAAGATTTTTCAAGATGGCGGCCATCTTGAATAATACAAAAATTATCAGTGAGTCTGATAATTTATCATTTCACACCAAAAATATGAATCTGGGAATTATATTGGCACATTTGTATTGACAACCATCTTTAAAAATGGCAGCCATTTTGAATTTTTCAGTGGCTAGTGTTTATTTTTTGATTTAAAAAAATTCCCTGGGAACAATGGTGGCATTTTGCCATCATGTCAGCCTGATTTCATTTTGGCCGTCAGAACCCTCCGGTCCGATGAAAAGACACGTCCTGTTGGCTGGCTAGCAGCTGGTCTGCTGTGAAGCACGGTGGTGGCAGCATTATGCTGTGGGCTATGCCCCCAAGCCATCTGAACGTCTGGCTGACTGTGTAGAGTCTGAAGGTTCTTCAAACCGCTCAGCCGAGGGTGTGATAGTTTTTCATATCAGGTTTTTCTTTTCCTCCGCTCTGGAAAAGTTTGCGAGTCTTTTTCGCTCTGCGCTGCGTGGAAACGTTTCAGGGAAAACATGAACCCACCGTGACTGACGGAGATGAAAAACAACATTCCTCTAAATGTCTTCCATCCGTTTGCCATCCAGCGTTCAGCTCCTAATCCAGGCTTCGTCTCCTCTCTACCTGGAACCAGGAGATGTTTTTGCAGCAGTTACCAACCATTTCATGCCAGATTTGAGAGTATTAAGGAGTTAAAGCATGTGCTGAGCTTTAATGTGGAAAGTTTTCATTAAACTGTTGTTTCCTCGGCTCTTCCAGCGCTGCAGGTCAGCACTTGGAGTCAGATTTGACTCTTGGAGAGATGAAGTCATGTCATAGTTTCCTAATGGCTTCCTTCTGACTCTCTACTTTGTTGCAGGCGAAGCGGCGAGACACTTTTCTCTGCCTGCCTCTGCGACTAAGACCTCCATCTCAGAGCTGAGTCCTGATGTGGACTATGTGGTCACCATCGTGGCGTTCGCCGGATCCCAGCAGAGTCTGCCCATCTCTGGCCAGCTCACACGTGAGTCACCAAAGGGAAAGCTGAACGCCGTCCAACCAAGCACTTCAGCAGCTGGTCGCTCCAACACACCAGCAGCAGTAACTGGGAGACATAACAGGAAGACGGCTGATGAGTCAGCGCCGCCTGGATTTCTGATTTAAACAGAAACTTTGTCATTTATTTCAGACAAAGTGTCGCTGCCAAAGCTGGAGCTCAGATTTTATTACTAAACGGTTTTAGGAGAAAGTTCATTTCCTCTGATCAGGCCAGTAAAAACTTTAAGGTGACACAAGTAAATAAATGTATTTATGATGGTCGCCCAGTTGAACCGTGAATCCAGCAGATGAACGCAACTAACTTTTTCTGCGTAGTGACAAAAACCACCGACTGAGGCCCCAATAACTTGTAATAAATTAAATTAAATTGCTCCACTTAAATTTCATCACTTCACCTGCGGAGGTCTGAACTCACAGCTTCACTAATTCCTCCTGGTCGCATCTGAAGGGAAATCTGTGCCGGTTCATCAGTCAGCTGGACCTTTTTCTACCCCTGCGGCGCTTTAATGAGGATTTCTTTTTCTTTGTGGTTTCGCCTCCCTGAAACGGACAGATGTTACGTCTGCCCTCTCCTGGACAGTAACGTCTTCAGCTCCATTTGTTAAAACCGCAGGATGAGTCAGTTTAGCCCTTTGCAGCGGCGGGGCCGCGTCCGCATTGGTTGTGCAGCCGCAGCGCACTGCGCATGTTACGGTCTAATAACTTCGCCATCATTTATGTCCTCAAGATAATCTGCCGGCTCCTCTGTTTAGGCTGTAATGGATTAGCTCAACGTTGGGTTCCCTTTGGTTTTCTCTGGTCTGGAATGGAGACTTGAGTTTAACGCTCCGTTTCTACCAAAGGTTTGCGATCCGCTTCCTAACCAGACGCTCCAAAGCGTCCGGTCCAGAACTCTTCAACAGGCCGTCAGCTCCGGTCAGAAAGACGCATTTAGTTCAGAGACCATGAGATGATATTCAGAAAGGATTTTTAATTAACTGATTTCAGTTGCCTCTGCGATTAAATCTTAGCATAAAGTCTGTAATGTTTCCCCATGTGCACCAGTCAGGGGTGTTAATTAGAACCTGTCAAAATGACCGACGGGCTTTACATTTTCCCGTATTTTAAACAAATAACCGGTCAAATATGGAAAATACTCCGTTAACACGACCTCTGGTATTATATATAATTAATAAAACTGTTGTTTTTATGCCAGACCTGTTCCAGTGGGGGGCCCTGGGCCCCACCAACCCTCCCTTTAGTTTGTCACTGCTTCACTTATGTTCACACAATCAATCAGTGAGAAGCTAAAAACCTGCAGAGGAATCAGTCTGACTGATTTCAGTTATTCTTGCCCAACGAGAACAAACTGTGAACGATGTTTATTTAGTGAATGTTACGTAAGATAGTCGAACATTCCTGATCCGGGCCGGAAAACTCCAGGAGAAGAAGAATTTAAACTATCTGATTCCAGGCAGACATAAAATGAATGAAAATGGTTTTTAGAACCAGTGGATCCAGAGTTTGTAATGAAGGGAAGCAAAGTGTTAAAATTAACGACACTGGAAAAGTCCCAGTTCCTCCTCCATGTTCCAGTTAAGGACTGGTGCTGGTACCAGTTTGCTGCTGGAACATGGCGGCTGAAGGTGGAAAAAGCTAAACTCAGTGATCTGGGGATGAAACGTCCAGCAGGTTGTTTCAGTTCTGGCTTCAGGTTTTAAAGCAACAGATTATGTGATGGCTGAACCGTTTGTCTTCCAGTTGAGTCGAGCAGCAGCAGCTCCAGAGGAGGAGCCAGGAAACCCGATTCCTCCAATCCAGTCAGTAAGTTCTGCTCTGCTTCTTCTAAACAGGAAACCTTCCTGCTTTACAGCAGAGGCACTCAGCAGCCCAACGCCCACAACTTACAAAACAAATATAGCATCAATATTTACAACACACTATTTCTAGCTGTAACATACCTGATGCTAGTTAGCCATTAGCTCTAATCAGAACCTGGATTAGTTTACAATCTGAACCATTTCAGCAGCGGGTTAGCAGTTAGCAAAGTCAGCTAACTACCAGACGTTGCCTTTTTAATCATTAAACTTGTTTTAGACACTTAAAGCTGTTAGAGACAACATAACAGTTTCATTAAGAGCGAAGTGTTTAGCTAACCAAACAAACTAATTTAGCACCAGAACTGCTGTTGTACTGGTTTAGCTGACTAATCTAACCAGCTAATTAATAATAAAACAACAAGAACATCAAAATAATAATGTATCAATGCCAGTTGAAATCTTGGTTCTGTTAGCAGCTACCAGCTAACGGACTTTAATATGCGTTTAGCTTTTAGCTGGAGATGAAACTGTTGAGCTGGTTTAGCTAGCTGACCTAATTAGCTCAGAACCTTTTTTCATTTAACCACAGCAGAAGTAAATTGGTTTCATGTTATCTTCAGGCTAATGGTAGCAGAAGGCAGTTCCCAACAAACTGGGCCCAACTGTACAGTAATGTCCTGATTGGACCCAATAAAACTCAAATGTTCTTGGTCATCAGAGACGGTTTTCTGCCAACCAGTGGTGCCAGTTTCTGAATCAGCTGCAGGCACTCACTGCGGGGGGTCATAGGTCAGGATTGAGGCTGTTTTTGGAGTCCAGCTCTGATGCCCTGGTGGAAATGGAAACCATTACAGATCTGCTGGTTTATAGGAACGCTGCTGCTGCAGCCTCTGTGGGCCCAGATCTGCAAACGATGACGAATTTGGGCTGAATTTTCCCACTTTTCACAAGAGGAAAGTCAGAAGGAAACTTCCAGAAGGCAGAGCAGCTGGTTAATTGCCTCTGCCTACAACAGGCTGATCTAATGTGCAGCGTGAGCCAAGCCTTGTGAAAGCCCTGATGATTACACTGGAACACACCATGATTTAGAAAACCAGTAAATGTGCAACTCAACGCTTCCTGCTGGAGCTCCTTATTAAACTCCTTCTGCTTTTCAGACTTTATTTGTGACTCACTGCTGCCGAGTCGTTTAGTGGAGTTTATTACTGTAAAAATATTTCAAGGAAACTAATTTTAAAAATAATAGCATTGTCACCTCAGGTTGTATGTTTTTCATATTTCCCATTAGCTACTTAGATTTCAAGATGGCCGCCATTTTGAAACTTTTTAAGCCAATTATTTTTATAAAATGTTACCCATTTTATGACTTGGATGAACTTTATGCTACATCCGGTGTTTTTGACTTTGGTCATCGTGTTTATTCAACTCTAAAGTTGAATAAATGCAGCAGAATCAGAAACAGGACTTTGTTGGCAAGCGGAGAAGAAACAACGATTAGCATTAGCTTCAGTCATTTTTTTGTACTTAGCGATAGCATAGCTCTTTTTTATGTGCATAGTGGTTTGCCTTTAGCTTCCAGTAATCTTTTAAAATCTTTGGTAGTTTAGTAGCTTCTGCTAATTTTATTATGCATTTAGTGGTTCAGCAATAGCAGAGCTAACTTTTTAAATGTGTTCTGTGGTTTAGTGTTAGCAGAGCTAAAATGATTGTTTAGTGGCTAGTGGCTAACTGACAATAACTACTTAAGATTTTAGTGAAACATAAACAAGATCAAGAAAATATTTCTATGATTCAAAATAGGCTGCAGTTTAACACCAAACACTTTCATATAATTAGCAATTCAGGGGCAAAAATTAATTTTCCATGACAGCTGTGTCGGCCATCTTGAAAAACAAAACAATCAGTTGAACGATTTCTGTGGACCCAGTTAGTATGACTTTAACTGGTCCAGATGTGACTAACTGGTTCTGGTTCTGGTTCTTTCCCAGGGTGCCCGGCCTCTGCTGCGGCTGACCTGCTCTTCCTGGTCGACGGCTCCTGGAGCGTCGGCAGGCCGAACTTTAAGCACATCCGCAGCTTCCTGGCGGCGGCGGCCGGAGCGTTCCAGATCGGCGAGGACAGAACCCGGGTTGGCGTGGTCCAGTACAGTGACGACCCGCGGACCGAGTTCAGCCTGAACCAACACCTGACCCGACCCGCTCTGATGAAGGCCATCGGCTCGCTGCCGTACAAGGGAGGCAGCACCAGGACAGGTGAGAGGCGCTGGTGGCGCCCCCTGCTGGTGTTACTTCCTTTTAAATCACCACACTGAAGAAAAGTCAAACTTTACTCACCTGGGTTTAAAGAAGGACCTTCCTCACACCCAGACGATCTACGCTTTAATTACAGATCTATGTTATTTAGTTCTATATTCAGGAGCGTTCAGCTTCTTTTAGCAGTTTTCTTTTTAAATCCTCAACATGTGGAGGGATTTGCTGACTCCTCAACCTTCAGGTAAAAACAGAAAAACTTTCTGGGTTTGAAACCCGTTGCCATAGAAACAGTGACAGGCGCTCAGCTGGTTGGTTCCTCCCACCCAGACAGGAGGTCTCACTCCTCACATTTTCTCTGACTGTAGAGAAAACCAATGTTTGGTTTCTGTAATCATTTTCAGTTCTCTGGACTGCGACCCGGTTCTCTTCGACCACACAGAACCGGGTCGCCAGCAGTCCGGCTGCTGCAGGTCGTTCCGTGATGCATTCACTTGCACTCGGACATCTGATATCTCCTCATTTAAACACAGATTCAGATGATAAATTCAAAATCTGCACTAAATATGAGAAGCTATTTTAATTTGTGTTATTGTTGTTACTATAACATCATTAGCATCAATATTATCATAATTAGTATTGTTAATATTAGTGATATTGTATTATTGAATGGATTGCATTAATCAATAATCTGACAGTAGATTGCTATATTGATCATAAACAGGAGATCATAAATGTGATGTTGCTGCAGATTCTAATATGCTCATATTTCTACCCACTCCTTTGAAGGATTATTATTTATTGCAATTATTAGTAGTTTATGATGTTTAATAAAATAGTAATATGTGAGTTTATATGGGAATAAAAGTTTCCTTTTCTATAATAAATTAATTTTAAAGTGTAGATTAATTCTGGCGACCTGTCCAGGTGACCCGCCTCTCTCCCGAGCGTTAGCAGCTCCTCCAGACCCGCTGGACCAGGTGTTAGAAAATGGATGGATGGATGTAGATCAATTCAGATCAATAAAACTTTATTTGTGGAGCAGCATAAACCCAGAAGTATTAAAAACATAAAAAGATGAAAAGTTTGAATCAGAATCTGCAGGAGTAAATATTTCATTAATGTTCTGCTGCAGGTTTCTGTTTCTATTCACTAAACTGTGTTTTGTCTTCATAATCCAGATTGAGGTTTGATAATCTGGTTCTTTGCTCCCGGGTTTCTGTCTGGTTTCTACTCAGGCGATGCGCTCAGCCACCTGCTGGCCAGCGGCTTCACCGAGGCGGCCGGCTCCAGGAAGGACTTCCCCAAGCTGCTGCTGATCATCACGGACGGGAAGTCGGACGACCCGGTGGAGGGCGCCGCCCGGCAGCTGAGGAGCCGGGGCGTGGACGTGTTCGTCCTGGGTGAGCCGCCGGACCGTCTGGCATGAGAAGCGGCGAGTGAAACACGTTTACATTCTGGCTCCTCGCAAATTTTCCACAAACTCAGACCGTTGCCACGGCGATAACAGGGGGACTGACGCAGCTCATCCTTTGGACGGCAGCGGTGGAAAAAAGGCTCCATGAGTTATTAAAGCAAACATATTTCCAGGTTGTGCAGCAGAAGCTGATAACAGCCATAAATCCAGACTTTGTTTCATGTGGCAGGATGAGTTAGAGCTGCAGGAAAACTTTCCGTCCAGATTAGTTTAAAAATACAGCAGCAGAACGAAACAGGCAGAAAGTTAATATGTAATTATCTCTGCTTCAGGCAATACCAACATTAATACCAACATTAAGTTAATAAAGAAATAAATAACCTGGTGAAAATATGCCATTTTGACCTGACAGGGTCAATAACTCAAAATATGCAGTTTGACTGAGTAACTTTTTAAACTCTCCCCATAGTTTCCTGTTTAAGTCATTTTTACTTTCTCTCCGTTCTGCTGTGAAAAAATGACGTGTAGAGGAAATTTATGGATTCAGTTTAAACATTTTAATAATTATTAGGAGGATGAAATTCAAGATCGTTGCGTGTGGATCATCTTCTGCCTGTCTGTGCACATATCTCAGATTTGGATGTTCCCTGAGCAACAGGCTCCGCCCACAGCACCTTCTGCTATTGGCCGCATGTTAACATGACTTCACGACATGAGAACGTTAGCTTCTGTTGGTTTCTGTTAGCTTCTTTGGTTTCTGTTAGCTTCAGTTAGCTTCAGTTGGTTTCTGTTAGCTTCAGTTAGCTTCTGTTGGTTTCTGTTAGCTTCAGTTAGCTTCAGTTAGCTTCTGTTGGTTTCTGTTAGCTTCTTTGGTTTCTGTTAGCTTCAGTTAGCTTCAGTTGGTTTCAGTTAGCTTCTGTTGGTTTCTGTTAGCTTCTGTTGGTTTGTGTTAGCTTCTGTTGGTTTCTGTTAGCTTCAGTTAGCTTCTGTTGGTTTCTGTTGGTTTCTGTTAGCTTCAGTTAGCTTCTGTTGGTTTCTGTTAGCTTCTTTGGTTTCTGTTAGCTTCAGTTGGTTTCTGTTAGCTTCAGTTGGTTTCTGTTGGTTTCTGTTAGCTTCAGTTAGCTTCTGTTGGTTTCTGTTAGCTTCAGTTAGCTTCTGTTGGTTTCTGTTAGCTTCTTTGGTTTCTGTTAGCTTCAGTTGGTTTCTGTTAGCTTCAGTTGGTTTCTGTTGGTTTCTGTTAGCTTCTGTTGGTTTCCGTTAGCTTCTGTTAGCTTCAGTTAGCTTCTGTTGGTTTCTGTTGGTTTCTGTTAGCTTCTGTTGGTTTTTGTTAGCTTCAGTTAGCTTCAGTTAGCTTCTGTTGGTTTCTGTTAGCTTCAGTTAGCTTCAGTTGGTTTCTGTTAGCTTCAGTTAGCTTCAGTTGGTTTCTGTTAGCTTCAGTTAGCTTCTGTTGGTTTCTGTTAGCTTCTGTGGGCCCAAAGAGCTGGAAATGTCCCGGAATGGAAAACTAAATCTGGCTTCTTCGTGATCTGATCTGAGTGTTATTGTTCCTGAGTGTTTCTCTCAGATCTCAGAGAACATGTGCACAGAGACTTCAGAGATTTCATATCGATACTCAGAAGTGTTTGGCTGCTACAGTAAATCTGTTTTCCTCTCTGCAGTGACTCATTCAGCTGAACTTTAAATAAACCGACAGGCTGCAGCTCGTATAACAATGTCAGAGAATTGCAGAGCATTATAGGACTGTTAAACTCCAACCAGCTTCATATTTACGGCTCTTATTGTCAGACTTTCTTGCCAGAATGGAACAAAATCTGTTCAGTCAGCGAACGTGGAAAAGTCGTGCTCATTTTCCACTTTTTACTGGCTTGGAGTGAAAGCAGAATGAAATGTCCTTCAGTAAATTATAACGGGGTCGTGTTAGAGCTCAGGACGGATTTGGCAGACGGACGGGAACCAAAAAAGCTTCGTGTTTGTGATGGGAACGAGAATGGCGCGCTGAGGGAGTTTCTGTCCCCGCCAGGTGTCCACCATGCTGACGAAGAAGAAATGAGGCTCATGGCGTCCACGCCGTACAGCCGCCGCGTGTTCAGTGTGGCGAACTTCGAGCAGATCCAGTCCGTGCAGAAGGATCTGATCAGCCAGATGTGCTCCAGCGTGGAGGATCAGCTCGGCTCGCTGGTCAGCGGAGAAGAAGGTGAGGCCGGCCCGCCCCGCTCTGCCCCGCTCTGCCCCGCCCCGCTCTGCCCCACCCCGCCCCGCTCTGCCCCACCCCGCTCTGCCCCACCCTGCCCCGCTCTGCCCCGCCCCGCTCTGCCCCACCCCGCCCCGCTCTGCCCCGCCCCGCCCCACCCCGCTCTGCCCCACCCCGCCCCGCTCTGCCCCGCCCCGCTCTGCCCCACCCCGCTCTGCCCTGCCCCGCCCCAACCCGCTCTGCCCCACCCCGCCCCGCTCTGCCCCGCCCCGCTCTGCCCCGCCCCGCTCTGCCCCACCCCGCTCTGCCCCGCCCCGCTCTGCCCTGCCCCGCCCCACCCCGCTCTGCCCCACCCCGCCCCGCTCTGCCCCGCCCCGCTCTGCCCCACCCCGCTCTGCCCCACCCCGCTCTGCCCCACCCCGCCCTGCCTCTGTTTTTTACTGCAGTTTTCACTCTTCAGACGAGAAGAAACAAAATAAAAACCAGCTGTTTTGTGTTTGCAGTCGTGGATCCGGCCTCTAACCTCCGAGTCCTCGAGGTGGCCTCCAAGTCCATGCGGGTGAGCTGGGACGCCTCCGGCGGAGACGTTTCAGGCTACCGGGTCCAGATAATCCCCATGATGGCCGGCAGCAAGCAGCAGGATCTGTACCTGGCCTCGTCTCAGACCTCCGTGGTGGTCAGAGACCTTTCTCCTGACACCGCGTACCAAGTCAACGTTTTCGCCATGAAGGACCTGATGTCCAGTGAGCCTGTGACGGTCATGCAGAAGACAGAACCTGTTAAAGTCTCCCTGGGTGCGTCCATGAAAATGTTTGACTCTTTTAAAGCTGAAGGAATGTTTTGTTGTTTGAGTTAAAGCAGCACTTAGTGTTTGTGGTTTCCATCCAGAGTGCTCTCTTGGGGTGGATGTGCAGGCCGACGTTGTGCTCCTGGTTGACGGATCCTACAGCATCGGCGTGACAAACTTTGCCAAAGTGAGAGCTTTCCTTGAAGTTCTGGTGAACACCTTTGACATCGGCCCAAACAAAGTCCAGATCGCCTTGGTGCAGTACAGCAGGGACCCATACACCGAGTTCTACCTGAACACTCACCAAGACGTCAACGCCGTGGTCAAGGCGGTGAGGACTTTCCCGTATCGCGGCGGCTCTACCAACACCGGCAGGGCCATGGCCTACGTCAGGGAGAAGATCTTCCAGACCAGCAGGGGGGCACGTGCCAACGTCCCCCGCGTCACCATCCTCATCACCGACGGCAAGTCGTCCGACGCTTTCAAAGATCCAGCCACCAAGCTGAGGAACGCCGACGTGGAGATCTTTGCCGTGGGCGTTAAAGACGCCGTACGAAGTGAGCTGGAGGCTATCGCCAACGCCCCCGCGGAGACGCACGTCTACACGGTGGAGGACTTTGACGCCTTCCAGAGAATATCCAAGGAGCTGACGCAATCCATCTGCCTGAGGATCGAGCAGGAAATCCGCAGCATCTTCCAGAGACGTAAGTCATATTTACACTTTACGCAGATGACGCTGTGGTGTGTTCAGATTTATCGGCAAAAGGTTTGATATCGAAAGAGATTCAAGAAGCAGAGTTAGATCTCCGTTGTAGCTTCATTTATGAAAATCCTGAATAAGTTTATAATTTTCCTAAAGCCACAGAGGCCATTTTAACTCTCATGTCTCTCAGGTGTTGTCCACACTGTCTTTATGAAATTACTGGGATTGGTTTCAGAAAGGTTTTCATCTGCATGAACCAACATAAATATGCTCTTGAATGCTGTTTTAAACCAAACCTACAGGGGGCAGTGTAGCGCCAAACTGCTTTTAAACATCACAATATAAAGTTATTACAACATATGTAGAAATATTAGCGCATTATTTGTCGCAGACTGTAATTTGAAGGACCATAAATCTCCGTTCTCAGTTTTCTCAAATCTGGCCATAGTTTTTATAAATGATCATTTTTAGTGATATAAAACTCTACTATAGAAATGTATCTGTGTATGTTTGGACTAGGCCTCAGTGCTACTGGGCTGACTAGGAAATGGTTGTTTCTGGTTCTGTTAACCTGGCAGATTCTGGCTTAGCATCTCACACAGCTGTGCTGTCGTCACGCAGGATTATGACCTCTGACCTCTGCTGTAGTCTCAGGAATTACACGCCGGTTCCAGAGCCAGACGTCCACCTGAGCCGATGCTGTGGTTGGTGGAAACAGATGTGGAACCGTCACAACATCTGTTCTGGGGTTTAGCAGCGGAGCGTGTAAAGTGAAACAGGTCCATGTGTTGCTGCGCGGCGGTTTATTAGCGCCCAGAGGAATGCGGGTCAGAACCGTGGTTCAGGGTCCTCCAGTCAGAGCCAGGCTGTCCCGTAATCATTTGGTCTCCTGCTCAGTTAATCATCCGTCTGTGTGGAATGATGTCAGAGCACCAGGTGATGTTAGCAGTCTGGAACCAGCTGCACTGGTTGACATTAAACTGGTTCAGCCACGTCAGCGAAAGCGATTAAAGTTTCCTCAGCCTCACTGCCTGCTGTACGTTATGTGATCTGTAGGATCGCGTCTGTTTCTGCTGACATGCTGGTTGAAGAGGCTCCAGGTTTTTTCTGCTGGTTTTAAATCTGGCTGATCATCAGCGAGAAGGCCTGTTTCTGTTTGATTTAATGAAACCAAAGAATGTGAATCCTTACTTCCACATCTGCTGTGTGGAACGAGGAACGTTTCCACACAAAGAACCTTTTCCAAGAACCAAAGTCGTTTTCTGGATCCACCAGAGAAAACGCCTCATTTCCTGTTCAACCAAACGAACATGGAAACGGCGGCGAGGCCGGGAACTTTTACTCTGACTGGAGACGACATCCGCCTGTGCAGAAAACAGTTTTATAATAATGTTCTGAAACATTATGATAAATGTTTCGTTTGGAAACGAGGCGCTGCAACAGGCCGTTATCCAGGAGAGTTTTCTACAGTAGCAGCATAAAGTTTAAATAATACGAGAATAAAGTCGTTCCATTAAAATGAATCTGATGACGCGTACAGATTATGAAACAAGTCACATTTCACAAACTTTATTTCATAATAAAGTTGTATTTCAACTAGAATAAAGTCATAATAGTACGATAATTAAGTTGTAATATTAGGAGAATATAGTTGTTATAACATGAGAATAGTTGTAATAATACAAGAATAAAGTCGTAACAATACGAAACCAAAGTAGCAGCAATGTGTGAATAAAGTTGTTCTTCTATGAAAATAGTAATTAGGTCATAATATTACAAAGTTGTAATAATAAGAGAATTTTGTTGCAATATTAATCTTATTAGGGGATGAATTCATATTTTTATGAAACCTGCAGGTTTAATGAACCTAATTTATTCCAGCTGCTCTGTGTTTCTTCTGCCGCAGCCATTGGTTACAGAGGAGGCTTCCTGAGCTCTGATTGGCCGGTGGGCAGCCAATCAGAGCCGCTGTGTGTCTGACCGCGGCTGGAAAGGACCAAAATGTTAGTTTGGTGTAAGGAGGCGAGAAGGTGGAGCTGAGCTTCAGTTTTCTGAGTTTAATGTTGGAGACGACAGGAAGGACATTTAGTCCTTAGATCAGCCAGGGAGGCTTTCTGCTCCGTACAGTCCTCTCACTTCGGCCCATGTGAATTTCATAACGAGTATCTGACATAATTCAACTGCCAAAACAATTAATTGGAGCCGTAAACAGCAGAAACCCGAGCAGCCTTCAAAGCTGCTCCCCTCATCTCACGCTGCTTTCATGTCTCCTGTGTCCAGGCCGCGTTTCCCTGGATGTGTAAGACACATGGCACCTTTTGATCTCTGAGTCCAGAGCCAGTCCAGCATGTGGAAACAGTAAAACTGGGTCAAAGTGTTGTTTTTCTGCAGCTGACTCAGTGTCGCCGCCGTCACGTAAATAAAAGCCGACTTTGAAGCAGGTTCTTTGTTCTGATCAGACGTTCCTGCAGCTGAGGTGACTCACGCCGCCTCTGATCGCTGATTATATAATCCTTACATAATGAGGGCTGGATGTGAGCGCGGCGGCGGCGGCCATGATGGAGCCGTCGGGCCTCCAGGCTCTGCGTCTCCATCAGCCGAGGTCGGCCTCTCTACCTCCTGAACTACCGTTTTCCTTTCAGCGCTCCTGAAAGCTCCCATGATTTGTGTTTGTCTCCCTTCTGGTTCGGAGAAAAACAGCCTCCTAGAACCAGGGAGTTATTGAGAGGCTTTACGTTTTCCAGATGAAGCAGAGGTGATTGATGAGGCCGGGTTCTCCCGTAATGTGTTCACCGTGCCATGATGAATAAAGACCAGAAGGATAAACTGCAGCCTTCATTATCAGATCTGAAAGGATCCAATGAAATAAAATCTGCTTTTTACAAGACCATCAAAGCATTTCTCTGCGATGACTTTCAAAGGAAGACTTTATTTTTGTTTTTACTTGAATTATTTAATTCTGAACACTAAAAAGTAAACTCACCTATTACTTTTTATTGGATAAAGCATCTGTGGCCCACATGGTGAGGAGAAAACCACTGGCAGACATCCAGCCTGCAGTCAGAAAAAACCCAAAATGGCTGAAACTCAGATGATGGTGTCTGGTTCAGATGAGTGGAAATCACAGCATGGAAGCTGGAATTATATGATCCTGACCCGAATCAACTCCGCTCTGAATATGCCAGCTAATGGATCTCCACCAGGTGATATATTTAAACAAAGGTTATTAAAAACAAGCCAATTTCTTGGTTTGGTAAACTTTATGTCCAGATTTATGAACAGACATCATCAGTTTGATTTAGTTCAAGTGATTTATCTTCTAAAGCCCAAACGGTTCTGTACCTTTACGTTTCAGAGAATAACTGTCTAATGGAGCACCGGCTACAGAAGCTGGCTACAAATAGCTAACCTGTAATTTCTGAAGGATAATCTGAAAATCACAGGAGGCGACACGGTAATCCTGAAACCACTCAGTTAGAACATAACGTCAAAAATACATGAAACACAATCTGATGGCTAGAAATGTATCTGGAAGTTAAAGATAAGATGCAGATAAGATAAAGTTCTGGTTTTGTTGGCTGTTTTGTAAAGTTTAAGTTGTTTTGAAGTTTTAGTATCGACTGATTCTGTAATTATGAATTTTGACCCCATTGAGGCCGAAATAACAGGCTGAAGGAAATGCTGTCATTGACACACGGTGGTATCAACATGGTTAACGTTAGCGCTTTAGCTCCCACCAAATACAGTGCTACAGTGACTTAGCATTAGCTTCTGCTACATGCCATACATGCATAATGCTTTAGTGTTAGCTATTGATAAATATGGTGTGGATTTTGACCCTTTGCAACTGAAGCCATGATGGACGTCGGAAGTTATTCCGTTATTAACCGTAACCCTCCGTCTGAACGCGACTCACCAGGTTGGGCTCACAGACGGAGGGATTTATAAAAGTTGGAAAAAGCTGCTTCAAAATCCACCCATACCTCCTTCCTCCTGACGTGTTGATCAAACTACCAGCTTTGCCTCCATTCACACCACGATTCACAATTATTCAGTCAAAAAAATCATGTCAAACAAAAAAAATAAAATTGTGATCAAAACTTTTAGATTTGCAAGAAATATTTAGTTTCAAACAAAAAAAAACAACTTCTCAATCAAAAAAAGAAACTGTGGTCAAAACTTTTTGAATTGTAATAATTATTTTAAAATTAATCAAAAAACAAAGTTAGCTGTTAGCACAGCTAAGTTTTTAAAATTCTGTTTTAGGTCCATGAATGAAACCTGCAAGTTTCTTAAGAACGTTACCTGGTATGATGTCATTTATGATTTGATTTATATAATTTTTAAATGTTGCTTTTGTTCTCAATTTATCACAAAACGATGATAAATAAATGATTTAATCTTGGTAAAAATTCAAATTCAGAAATATTTTATTAATCCCAAAGAGAAATTAAATGTTTTTGTACCTCATTAATTTAGATCCTTCAAATAGTTATTGAAGATGGTGATGGCTGTTGGCAGGAAAGATCTCCTGTAGCAGTCTGTTACAGTGACTGAAGAAGCCTCTGACTGGAGATGCTCTGCCTTCCCGAGACATGAAGAGGACGGTCCGCAGTAATCCATAATTTCATAATCAAACAGAATCTGATGAATATATGAAATAATAAATATTCTGTTAAAACGTCTTCTGGGTCCATGGCCCGGTTCTGTTAGCAGGATGTACTCTCACCATCCGGCCCGGTTCTGTTAGCAGGACGTCTAACTGTGCGCCTCTCTCTCCAGAACTCGTCCAGCCCAGAGGCCTGGCCTTCTCTGACATCGGCTCCAGGAGCTTCAGGACCTCCTGGGAGATCGACGCCGACAACGTGGACTTCTTCATGGTCCAGTTCAAGCCGGAGGAAGACGCAGAGGGACACTACGTGTCCATGTCTGTCCCAGGGGACACCCGCACCGCCGTCCTGCCCCACCTCACCCCTCTGACCCGCTACGAGGTCAGGGTGTCGGCTCAGTACCCCAAAGGGGAGAGCCTAGCGGTTAGCGGCTACGAGACGACCACAGAAGGTACGCACCATTAAACCACAGCGCACACACTGCTTCCGTTTGACCTCTGACCCAGTGACCGGACGGTTTATCATTCAATCTGTGGAAAGTATGTTGTTCAGGGTCACACTTTGACTAGGCCACTCTTCACACCACTCTACAAGCGCTGCCCTCCCCCAGCAGCGCTAGGTTGAAGATGGCCGCCGTCTCTGATTGATTGTAAAGCGACAGCACGGCCATAAGACGGTCGCCAGGCGAAGGAAGCTGATAAAAGCTAACGGCTAATAGCAACGGCTAATAGCATTGACTGCAGCTTCTGACCCGGTTCTGTTCTGGTTCTGTTTGCATGTGGAGTCTGATCAGCAGTGGTGGGGTTGGGATGTGATGCGTTCACTGACTCAGGCTACTTCCGTCACTTTATTATTATCATTTCAGTCGTTTACGTCCAGATTCTTCTTCTGCTGCTGAATTAAGACGCTTGTCTCACGCTGATGATGTCACCGTTGATTAAACATTCAGACTCTTGGAAACAGTTCACGTCATAATGGGCTCTTTGCACCTCAGCTTCCGCGTTCGGGGTAAAGCGGCTCGATTGTTTCCGATCCAATACAAATATCATTTACATTAGGTGCTTGCAGTGCTTGGCCAAGGTTTGTACATCGATCCGAAGCCCCAACAAGTCAGCTGGAGAAAGGTTTTAAGATGTTCGCCTCGTTATACATTCACTGACACGAAGGTGAGTTTTACTTAAACTTTGTGGCTAACATTAACGTTAGCTTATGCTAGTAGGCAATATTCTCGGACATTGTTCTTGTAAAATGTGCTATTTAAGTATCTAAACATTCTAACGGACAATGTATTTATCTTATTTTCAAGTATATTATGTGTGTTTATTGTCGTTAGTGTCACAGACTAACGGGGTTCGGTTCCGGTTCGGACTTTTTACTTCCGAAGCCTGACGGAGCTCAACAAGCCTCATAGCTTAACAGTAGCGCAGCTCTGGTGTCAGAGATCTGGTTCAGCTGTTCAGGTTCAAAGTTGCTGCTTTTAGAAAAATATGACCGTGTTGCTTCATGTCTCCGTGTTATTTCGTTTTATTACCTTTGCATGTTTCTTGTGAAGAGCTCAGATAGGACGGTGTTTACAGCAGGATGTACAGGCGGATCAGTTGCTCGGCTGTCTGGCTCTGGTCTGCTCTCTCGTTCCCATAAACTCTTTCAGGCTGAATGCAGAAGTGATTCCATGGAAATAACTCAGGGAGGCTCCTTTATTTACCATCCGTATCCCCGGTAGTTTTAGGCTGATCCGGAGTGAAGTGAAGGCTGCAAACTTTGCTGTGCGGCGTTAGCTGGTAGCGACAGATATTTACAAGCCATCTTCTTAATTCAGGATCGCTTGGAAATTAATGAAAACTTAAAAGCCCATTATATTAGGAAGACAACAATGTTAATAGTATTGTTTTTTTGCATCTGAAATACGACTTAGTCTTTTCTACCAGTCATGGTAACTCAAAGCGGAAAAAAGTGAGCCGCATTAGCTCCTGGAGATGTGACGTCAACGCCTTAGGTGCAAAGAGCCCATTAGATCCACAGAGCGGACCAGATCGGATTCTTTTCAGGTAAGACGATCAGAATCGGGTTGTTCAGACTGCTGGGACCGGACCGAACCGGACCGAGTCCAACCGTCCTGCTGGGAGCGCAGCCTTTCATGTGAGGAATGTAAACGGGTCGGGTTGTTTGATCTGGTTCAGGTCAGGGCGACCGCGTTCGGCCCAACAGAACCAACCGAGCCACTGAAGCTCCGGCTGGAATGTTTCCGGACTCTGAAGGTTCTGCTGGGTTTCCAGTAAACTGCCTGACAGTTTTAGAGCGGCGTCGTTTCCTCCTCCTGGCCGGGTCCAGAACTAAAAGCCCAGTGAGTGGTTCCGACCCGCAGCCTGTTAAACCAAACTTTAATCTTTGAAGCTGTAAACGACCTGATTGGAGATCCTCTGGACGTTCCTGCTGACCTTTGCCCTACGACCCACGGGTGGGGCGGGGCCTCACACATTGCTGACCTCCTGACCCGGCGACGCCACCCAGGAGGCTCCGGGTCGGACTGGACCGCCCTGACAAGCAGCAGACGGAGGCATCGGAGCGGGCCGGTCGCCATGGTAACGAGTGGAGGATCTTCCTCCAGACGTCTGCTGTGCTGCTCCGGTTCTGGTCCCGATTCTGTCCCTGGCCCGGTTCTGGGATCAAGCAGCTATAAGCCATGCTGTGTAATAATCAGTAAGTGTTTACAGCGCGCTGTAAAAATGACTCACTGGTTGATTTAACTGATTTTTAGCAGCAGTTATTCCAGTAGCAGCTGCTGCTGGAGGCGCTGCTCTCCCAGTTGGCCCAGTATAAAGAGCGTGCTGGTCCGCGGGAGCAGCTGGGAGTTGGGTTTCCGGGTCAGCGGGATGATGAAGGGAAAGTTTCCACTCCGATGCACAGGAAAGATTTTTTTCTGGTTTTCTGTGACTGATGCCAGAAAGCCGGTTTGAATCCGCGCCGCCTTTTGTAAAACATTCGTTTCATGTCAGAGTAACGACATTAATCTCTACTGTCCTGTTTATGGACAATTTATGAAAATGAAACAGCTGGGAAGTTTCTGAGGCGGGTGTAAATGCAGATATGATGGACATGAAATAATGTCAAGAAGAGGAGAAACACGGTTCTGTCTGCCTTTCTGGTTCTGGGTCGGGTCCAGCAGCCGTAAAGCGGTTCTGCTGTGAAACGTCCGGGCCAGGACGAACCGTGTTCTGGTTCTAGACAACCCGTTTCCCTGTTGCTGCAGGTTATGTACTGTCCCTGAACTCACCAGTTGCTATGGTGATTGGCGCCCTTTTTTTCAAACTTAAAGGTTAACTAAATCACAAATTAATTTATTTTGCAGATAAATTGATCTAGATGTGTTGCTAATCACCTTTAAAAAAATCAGATCTGTTGTGTCTGTTTTGATAAAAATTTGCTGGAATTGTCACTTTATAAAAAACATCTTTAGATTTATTGCTTTTTTTGAAAAATTTGCTTTTTAAATTTTTTTTCAAAAGGTCAAATGAATTTGTGCTTTTTAAAAAACTCGTCAGATTTGTCGCTATTTTAAAAGAGCACATGTAGATTTGTTGCTCATTTTTTTGTTTTTTAAGTTGCTACATGTTCATTGAGTTAGCAACAGGGCTTCCTTCGCCCTGACCACACACCTTAGTGTCTCTTGGCTCCACCCACTTTGGTTGGGGGCGGGGCTTTGCTGACACAGGGGATTACTGACCCTTAAAGTTAGTGGTTGCCATGGTGATTCCTACCATTTTTTCTGTTAATTTTTCTCGTGCACGAACTTTGACGGATCCAACAGAGCCTTCAGGTCCAGTTTTTCCAAAACCAGTCAGCTGAAATAGACCCTTTTCACAGTGACGTCAGACAATGGCCGCCATAACTCAAACCTGGATATCTTTACTTCCGGTGTGATTTTGCCTTGGGAACCAAGCTGAAAAATTCCCGCATTCTCATAATCTTAAGGATATAATAAAAGGCAAGTTTAATAATAACAGCATTTAAGTGTTAGATAGCTGTTATTAATCATTGTAAATTCACCATTCTCTAACTGTGTATAAAATAAACAGCCTCCGATCGGAGAGTAAACCACCTAGCAGGAGCTTTAGCCACATTTAGGAAAAAATATACTCTCTGTCAGTGCTGTAACGTTTAGAGGTTCACTTTCTGTATTTTATAAAACAGTGTTTACGTGTTAGATAACCGTTATTAGTCATTGTCAATTCACCATTCTCCAACTGTATTCAAAGGAACCAGCCTCCGATCATGACCAGCTAGCAGCAGCTTTAGCCACAGTTAGGAAACATATACACCGCCGCCTGCCAGTGATGTAACGTTTAGAGGTTCATTTTCTGTATTAATGGAAAATAAAGGACATAAAAATAACTTTAATCTGATTACTGGATTTGAAATACGAACTCGTTAGATTATTCGTTACCGAAAAAGTGGTCCGATTAGAGGAAGGCATTACAAAGCAGCGGCGGCACCGGACATCTCTGCTTATAACAAACAAACCCCTATTTTATGGGATGAGTGGCAACTCCAGTCTATAATTTAAGAATCTGATCAAGATTAGAGCCTAAAACGTTATAGTTCAAAAACAGTAAAAAGTTCTGGTTAAGGAACAGTTATGTCACGTAGTTAGCTAGCTAACAAAATTCACTAATGCTAAGCTAACGGTTATGCAAAACAAAAATACCTACCTTCATAGTCAAACAGGTTTTGTTCGGTGAAGAATTTCTAGCCTTTGTCTAATTTAGATTTTGTTGTCAGAGAAAATTGGTTTGCAAATCGTGATCTATCTTCAAATCTTATTTTAGGCAAATGTTTTAGAGACTGTGTAAACTCCATGCTCCGGTGTTCTGTCTGATCAATGTATGCTGTCAGATATATATATATATATATATATATATATATATATGATATATATATATATATATATATATATATATATATATATATATATATATATATATATATATATATAAATATCTAAATCTCTCTTTCTATATATATGTCTCTATATAGATATATATATAGATATATATGTGTCCATTTTACATATATATATATATGAAATAGACAACTTTATCGTTACTTACTATGTACACCGGAACTAAGGATACACAGCTTCGAGCCAAAACGGAGGTTGTGTGACGTCATGTGAAAAGGGTCTATTTACTGGGAGTGGATGAAAGTGGGCGTGGCTCTGTGCACTCGGGGCTCTGATTGGACAGGAACCTCTGGCAGTGGCTGGGAGGAGAACTGGATTGAAGAGAGTTAAATCCAGAAGGTTCTGAAGATTTAATTGGGTTAGAACCACCATCATTTTCTAAGCTGAACATTCTGGGGGAAAATCAGGAAAAAACCTTAAAGTTAAACTGTAAAATGCATCAGAATGATTAAACTGAATGAGGCTTCTGATGTCTTTTAGAGTGTCGTTTGCTTATTGTTGACATGCAGAGCTGAAATGGATTTATTATTTCTTGATCTGTGCTTAAATGTCTAATGTTGACATGTGAGACAAACATTCATGTTTAAATCCCTTAATGACTGAGTCAGCGGAGTTTTAAAGGGTGGCCCTGAGACGCTGATCCTTTAAAACGATCAGCTTTTATGGCCTCTGAAGCTCAGCTAATGGTTGAGGTTTACAATAATTGCTCTTATAAACTCTGGCAGAATACCAAATCCTAAATCACGCCAGTCTGAGTCTGCAGAGAGAGCTGCAGTGATGCGGCTTTACAGACTCTCAGGCTCAGCCTTCATTAAGGGAAGGTTACCTGTTAAACCACAGGATGAAGCACTGAGCATGCTCAGTAAGTGTTAGCGCTGAGTAAGTGTTAGCGCTGAGTAGGTGTTAGCGCTCAGTAAGTGTTAGCGCTCAGTAAGTGTTAGCGCTGAGTAGGTGTTAGCGCTCAGTAGGTGTTAGTGCTCAGTAGGTGTTAGCGCTCAGTAGGTGTTAGTGCTCAGTAGGTGTTAGTGCTCAGTAGGTGTTAGTGCTCAGTAGGTGTTAGTGCTCAGTAGGTGTTAGTGCTCAGTAGGTGTTAGCGCTCAGTAGGTGTTAGCGCTCAGTAGGTGTTAGCGCTCAGTAGGTGTTAGCACTCTGTGGATATTAGCACTGAGTAGGTGTTAGCACTGAGTAGGTGTTAGCGCTCAGTAGGTGTTAGTGCTCAGTAGGTGTTAGTGCTCAGTAGGTGTTAGTGCTCAGTAGGTGTTAGTGCTCAGTAGGTGTTAGCGCTCAGTAGGTGTTAGCACTGAGTAGGTGTTAGCGCTCAGTAGGTGTTAGCACTCTGTGGATATTAGCACTGAGTAGGTGTTAGCACTGAGCAGGTGTTAGCACTCAGAAGTTGTTAGCACTGAGTAGGTGATACTGGAGCTAATTTCTGGCCCCATTTGGCAAACATTTAGTCAACTTAGCTTCCCCCGAATTAATTTTTTTAAAATTCAAATTAATTCAAAAAGTTTATTAATTCAAAAGTGGTAATTTTTTTGCCTGTTTTGTAAACTTTCAGCTGAATAAAATTCAATATCTGTGTTGAAGTTTTAGATGTTTATATTCTTGCTCTTAGTTTGAAGACGCATTTGAAGGAGCCGTTGTTTCCTCTCCTCATGTTCACTCTTTTTTCCCCAATAAATTTATTTCAAACAAGAAACGTACAGGAATAATATTAAAAAAGAACCAGATACAAATATAAATTCAATATCTGACAGCATTGCAGAACATGTAAATTCTAATATCCAATTGAAAATTTTGTCTTAATATATGAAATAAATGTTCTGCTGACGAGATTTAGGGCGGCCATCTTGGAGCGGTCCACCACTCCACTCAGCGTTATGTGTTTAGCAGCACAATGATGTATCAGCGCATTTAATGATCATAACAGCTTTTTTGTTACTGTAAACCATATTCAAACATCTATCAAAGCAACATTTATAAACAATTGTATTTTTTAAGTATGTTTTTAATACATAGTTCATCATATTTAAATATGCTTAGTGGCTATAACAATAGAATAGGAATGGAATATTCTGATATTTACGTATGATTAGCATATTACAAAGCACACAGCCGTTCATAATTTATTTAATAAATTATTTAGTAATATCAATATATATTTATATAACTATACAAACACTAATAAATAAAGTTTAATAATGGCACAAATAAATAATGATTAATAGTGAATAACATATATATATATATATATATATATATGTGAGATTCATCCTGCAGTGAATCCGTCTCTCTTTATAGATTTCTCCCTCTTCTTCCTCACATCGTGTCTTTAGGAAACTTTCAAAACAAAAGCAGAAGATTTAGGACGTATCTTACTTTTGACCATAGGCGTAGGAAGCGGGGGGGATGCGGGGGACATGTCCCCCCCAATATTGGAGAGAGCCACATTCGTCCCCCCCAATAATTTCACAACAGTTGCGAAGAATTTTAAAATCTTCCACTCGCGTGCTTTTATTTTGAAGGCGTATAACAGCGCATTCAGCAGAGCGCTTCCTGCCCCTCCCCCCTCTGAACGGCTCAGAGTAAAGGCAGCAGCAGATGGAGTCAGAAACTCCGTTTGAAGGAGGTAAATGATCTGTCAGGGATGTTGCCATGAATATCGCTCGTATGATCTTATTGTCAGTTTACTTTCATATATAGAACTAAATCTTTTAGGTTAAGCCATTTAAATTCTGGAATAATCACATGTCCAAAGTGTTACCACTAACTTTAACAGTTAGCTAGTCTAGTCACAATGATTTAGACTGAAACAGCAGCAAAATGAGCCTTTTTATTATTTAAACTAAGCAATACTCGACCACTTAACGTGTGTTTATATATTATATTATATTATATATTTAGGAGAACAGCAGTGCTAGAATGATGTTGAAGAAAGGTGAAGAAGCTCTGGTGAGGTCTTCATTTAGTTTATTGAAATATGTATTAAATGTTTTTAATTTTTAAATAACCTAAACTATTTTATTATGAGAGGAGCAGGTCAGGGAAGACATAGGAGAGCCAGTTGGCGTTTCAGGGTGTGAAGATATAAAAATTATATTAATTATAATAGAACCAGAAAGGAGAACAGGAGGAGACTAATGTCAGGTTGATTTATTTCAACGTTTAAATATTTTTTCATTATTTCCACACCATAAGGTTAATGGTTAGAAGACAATAAGAAAAGTGCTTGAGGAGAGGTTTAAAAATAAATTAGTGAAAATTTTTGCTACACAGTAAATAGAGTTGAGATGTATAATAATGTATACATCTGAAAATTAAGTTGTTTAAATTCTCATTCTGTATGATAAAAACATTTTTTATATATTTAGTTCACATTCTGACACTGTACATTACTAAAGTGTCTGTTGTAAATCCATGAATCCATGTAGGAACATCAGGCTGCAGAGAGTCAGAGGGAGGCAGAGACAGAAACACATATCTGTAGATATTTTAGTTAAATGTTTGCGGCTGAAAATGACAGGAGAAAAAAAAACATTTAGTCTTTTTGCCTCTGTTTTTCGTGGATCTTTGGTAAGTTACTGAATGCAGGGCTGGAAAGTGAGACTGAGTTAACAGTGAGGAGCTAAGGTGTCTGTTAGACGTGAAAAGTATAATTTTTATTTATTTTGTAGATCAAACTGTTGCACTGATGTAGAGAGATGTTAAAGAAGAACAAAACTTGTTTAGATTTTATTTTTGTTGGTCAAACTGCTGTATTGAGTTTAAAACTGTTGTGTCTTATTTTATGAGCTGTTTTCTACTTTGGTTTTAGAAATAAGTAGAACCTGTTCAATTGCCAGTCAATTTATATCAATGCATTTTGACCAATAAGATACATCAGAATCTGGTCGGCTCTGTGCTACCAGAGTATGTAGCTTGCTAGTTGTGAGGCAAATGCTAAAGTGAGTGTTCATCCTGGAATGACAGTCATTATACTGCATAACTTTAATCTGACTATTGGATTGTAAATAGTAACGTGTTAGAATACTTGTTACTGAAACAAGGGTCAGATTAGAGTAACGCGTTACTGATGTGTTGATGGCATAATTGTTTAACATTTATGCTCAAGCTATTTACTGATCTGTCAGGTTTCCGATATGCGTCCCCCCCAATGACAGACTCGTTCCTACGCCCTTGCTTTTGACACAGTGAAAGAATATAAATAATAGTCTTTACCACCTGTGTAAACTTTGCCGGTGAATGTTATAACACATAATATAAGCTTTATAATATGTGTTATATTGTTTCATTTCTAATATAGGCCTTTGTGTCAGATAATCTAAGTCAATGTTAGAGAATAATTAATTTTTTTATATTAACAGAATCTCAGTCAGCCTTCATAGCGGGGCTGAACCCGTATTACACCAAGCACTGTAGCTAATATTAGCTGGTATCTCGCCGGTGGACATAAATACAGTAAAGTAATATTCTAATCACAATATATACACAATAATATGTCCATCTTACTTGTGAAATGTTGTCTGTGGAGCCCTTACATCAATAATCCATCGACCAGAACAACAATATCCCTCAGTGCTGAGGCATCTTCTGCTGTTTTGGTTGAGCAAAGTAGGAGGGTATACCGCTCCAAGATGGCCGCCGTATTTCCTGCGCCGGAGCGGCCAATGCGGGGTCTACTCTTATGTTATGTCTATGGGTGTACCGCTTTAATGTTAACTTTGCTAAATACTGTCTTGGTGCAGAGCTTTAGCATTAGCTTCTGCTAAATACTTGGGTGATGTAGTGATTTAGCATTAGCTTTGCCACATTCTATGTTGACGTAACCTTTAGCATATGTGGAACAAATGTTTGTGATTAGTGCTTTGGGGTTAGCGCTGCTAGCTTCTTAGTGAGGAATGCAGCCAGGGAGCTTCTGATTAGCAGGGAAAACTCATTCCTCCCCAGCTCTGCCTGCTTGTTCCTCAGTTGTTCCCCCCAGCTGGGCGTTTCCGTCCTTCAGCGCCGCCCTAGTGGCCATCTGGCTGTGAAGGGTCCAGGAGGCCGTCCAGGTGTTCCTGGGTTTGGGCCACATGGCAGCAGGAGGTTCTGATTCTGGATCCAAATAAGGCCCAGTGAGCTCAGCCTGCTGGCGGGAGGCTCTTACTGCGGAGTCCGGACCCGTTCAGAACCTCACCTGGGTCTCGTTACGGAGGCTGTAGGGGAAAGGCGCGCTCAGGCCAGAATCCCTGTGTTCCCGACAGATTCCCAGGTTTTATCATCAGGCAGTAAACGTGGCTCCCTCAGCAGCTTCTCGGCTAGGCGCTCCGATCGGACCGACTTGGAAACTCTGATGTCCTCCAGAACCGTCTGGGTCCAGTGGAGCGGAAAACCTCCCAGTCAGGATCATGTCTGGGGTTCTGCAGAGTGATGTAATGTCGTCATGAGTTTCCACTGAGTGATGAAACAAGAACCATCCAGAACATTCCTCACCGGACCCGGTCCATTGGTTCTGGTTCTCCTGTTTACATCAGAACTGGTTCTGAATGAAGTTTCATGGAGTTCACAGAACCTGGCATAAGTATTCACACCCTTTGGTCCGAACTTCCTGTCACAGAATTCTGCTTCCCAGCAAAGTTCATCCAACCGTTCAACCGATTCATTTTGGTTCCATTGAATCCGTTTTGGTTCCATTGAATCCATTTTCACTGGATCCGTTTTGGTTCCATTCTTGGAGTTTGGATCTTTTCTTGCCGTCTGTTTTCAGTGTTCAGGAAGCAGCAGAAGTTTTGCAACAATAGAAACCCAGAAACCTTGACGTTGATCCGGTTCTGTCTGGTTTTTATGGCTCCGCTGTCCACTCTGTGACATCATTCTTTCCATTTTAAAGATATTTTCATCTGCCAGTAGATCTAACTGGTTCCTTTGTTTTGAAGAGACGATGGATTTTAAAAATGTTCTTGGCCACTGAGGAACTGGAAGACTGTAACTTTAAGCTTGAAAACATCTGGGATGTGGGGAGAGAGTTTCACCAAGCGACCAAAATCAGATCTAGAACAAACATTTCTTTGAAAAGTGAACATAATCCTGAGGCCCAATGTTGATTAACTTTAGTAAAAATCAACATGTTGATTTCAGAGGCCGGGCCCGCTAAGAACCTGGTCACCAGCGACGTCAGCGCCTCCAGCTTCAGGGCGACCTGGACAGCGGCGCCCGGAAACGTCCAGGCCTACAAGGTCCGCTGGAAGTCCCTGTTCTCTGGGGAGCAGGGGGACAAAACTGTCCCAGGGGACGAGACATCCACTGTCCTGGACGGTCTGAGTCCAGAGACCCGCTACCAAGTGTCTGTTATCGCCGCCTACGACCAGAAAGACAGCGAGCCGCTGACCGGGCTGGAGACCACCGACGGTAAGAAGCTATCCATAAGCTAAAGGTTTGCTGGCTCAATATATAGTTAGATGTCTAGCATGCTAAATACTTAGCTTCAAGCTAAATATGACATTAACAAACTAAATATTTAGCTTCAGGCTAAGCATTCAGCCTGAAGCTAAATATTTAGTCTCAAGCTAACTGAACCAGAAAAAGGAACAACAAACATTAAGCTAGCTGCACCGAGGCTATACCAGAGACAAAAAGACAGATTTTTATTTTCTAAAGCTACGATGAGTCAGGACACACAATCTGGACGAACAAAAGTAAAAAGACAATTATGATTATGATTATTTAATGTTGTAATTGTCATGAGTTGTAGTTAAGATGCTCCTTTATAAGGTGTCATTTGTAAAGTTAAACTGTCAAAAATTAACAGCAATAATTTTCGTTATTTAGCCTATTATAAAAGAGAAGACTGGGGATTAATTTTAGTCATATATTTACAATGTCATTCATTATTTTATAAATGTCACACCTTCAAGCTAAATATTTAACTCCAAAGGTTAGTTTCAAACAAATGTTTATCTCTGAGTTCATTATTTAGTTATTAAAGTAACTATGTAGTTTGAAGTTACATAAAATTTCCAGGTTGAAAGCTAAATTTTTACTTTGAAGATAGACGTTTATCAAGCTAAATATTTATCCATGGGCAGTTAGCTTTGAGCTAAGTATTTAGCATAGAGGAAAGTACAGTTAGCGCTGTAATGTAGCGCTACGCAGAGCTAACGCAGTGAAACAAGTTTGATTAGAACATCAAGTGGCTCCAGCATAAAATTAGCATAAATAATTGTTGTGTCTTTTCTCTCTGAGAGCGGCTAACTCTCCATCTTTACTCCTCATGATGGGACATGCTACGTAGATCTTTGGCAATTCATAACTTTAAATTTGTAAAAGTGCGTGAATACTTTCTGGTGATGAAATATTTAAAAACAGACGTATTATCACCTTTAAGAATTAAGAAACTGTAACTGAGAGAAGTTCAGAGTCTGACTGTGTCTCCCAATAAAATCCTTCCAGGATGAAATGAGGCATTTAGAGTCCCTGGGAGCTCTAACAGTCCATACCGCAGCGTTCCCCCGCAGAGCTTCTTATCCCCTCCAGATGCATCACAACTCCTCGGCTGTTCCAGGTCCATCGCTCAGTACCTGGGGACAGTAACCTGTCCAGGTTAATGTCCAGCTGCAGCCTGAGGGAGAGGACGATGGTGGGGACGGAAGGGGACAGGGCCTGTCCTTCATGAGTTGAACTGAGGATCTGTGGTGTTTGTGTCCCCAGCGTCTCCAGCGGCCAAGTCTCTGACGGTGTCCCATGAGACGGAGCGGACCATGAAGGTCACATGGACACCGGCTCCGGGGAACGTCCTCAGCTACCGTCTGAAGTACGTCCCCATGGACGGAGGCAAAGAGGTGGTCCTGAAGCTGCCGGGGACGGCGGCGTCCACCGTCCTGAAGCGCCTGCAGCCCGACACGTCCTACAGCGTCTCCGTCCTGCCAGTCTACAAGCGCGGGGACGGAAAAGCAAGGCAAGGAGTAGGAACGACACGTACGTTGGTCCAAGATTCAGCCTGCTCACCCAGAGACACGTCCACAGAGACACATCCACAGAGACACAGTCACGTCCACAGAGACACGTCCACAGAGACACGTCCACAGAGACACAGTCACGTCCACAGAGACACGTCCACAGAGACACAGAGACGCGTCCACAGAGACACGTCCACAGAGACACAGTCACGTCCACAGAGACACAGAGACACGTCCACAGAGACACGTCCACAGAGACACAGTCACGTCCACAGAGACACGTCCACAGAGACACGTCCACAGAGACACAGTCACGTCCACAGAGACACGTCCACAGAGACACAGAGACGCGTCCACAGAGACACGTCCACAGAGACACAGTCACGTCCACAGAGACACAGAGACACGTCCACAGAGACACAGTCACGTCCACAGAGACACGTCCACAGAGACACAGTCACGTCCACAGAGACACAGAGACACGTCCACAGAGACACGTCCACAGAGACACAGTCACGTCCACAGAGACACAGAGACACGTCCACAGAGACACAGTCACGTCCACAGAGACACAGAGACACGTCCACAGAGACACAGTCACGTCCACAGAGACACAGAGACACGTCCACAGAGACACGTCCACAGAGACACAGTCACGTCCACAGAGACACAGTCACGTCCACAGAGACACAGAGACACGTCCACAGAGACACGTCCACAGAGACACAGTCACGTCCACAGAGACACAGAGACACGTCCACAGAGACACAGAGACACGTCCACAGAGACACAGTCACGTCCACAGAGACACAGAGACACGTCCACAGAGACACGTCCACAGAGACACAGAGACACGTCCACAGAGACACAGAGACACGTCCACAGAGACACAGAGACGCGTCCACAGAGACACGTCCACAGAGACACGTCCACAGAGACACGTCCACAGAGACACAGAGACGCGTCCACAGAGACACGTCCACAGAGACACGTCCACAGAGACACAGTCACGTCCACAGAGACACGTCCACAGAGACACAGTCACGTCCACAGAGACACAGAGACACGTCCACAGAGACACGTCCACAGAGACACAGAGACACGTCCACAGAGACACAGAGACACGTCCACAGAGACAGTAGCTGCGCTTCAGTTACCAATATGAACACATTTCTGTCAGTTTTCCATAAACGTCAATAAAACACAACTTCCTAATTTGTTTCTAGTAAATAAGAAACTAAATTAAAATCATTTCTAAATATTTTAGGTTTTTAATAATGTGATAAATATTAGAAATCACGCCGCGCCATCATCAAACTACTTCCTATTTTCTTCTTCTTTGTTTTATTGGCGGTTGGCAAATAGGTTTTGCAGTACTACTGCCCCCAACTGGTGAAGATCATGAACAACGTTCCTGTTTTCTTTGCATTATAAAAAATTTTTGTTTCCATTAATTAAATTTTCATAATTCAAATTTAGCAATTTTATAGTTAATAGAAACGCAGCTGCTGTAAACTCCAGTTTATCAGAGAAAAACATTTTAGCAAGAATCCAGATTATATTTCAAATAACATCATAAATTATGACACAAACAACAAACGTTACATTTTGTCAAACTTATCGATCAAAGTTTCATTTGCTGTTAATCAGATCGGCTGGTTCAGTCGGGGTTTAAAGGAGCTCAGGGTTTCGGCTGGGCTCTGTTTTCTGGAAGTTTATTCCATATCTGTGGTGAATAGAAGCTGAATGCAGCTTCTCCATGTTCTGGTTCTGATGCAGAGCAGAACCAGAACCTCAGCGCTACTAGCGGCCATTACACAAATCCTCTGATTTTCTCTACAAACAAGTTGGCAGATTTATTATACACTGGCCTCCAGAAGGGGGCGCTGTCCTCCTCCGTCCTCCTCTGTCCTCTTATGTCCTCCTCCGTCCTCCTCTGTCCTCTTATGTCCTCCTCCTCTGTCCTCCTCTGTCCTCTTATGTCCTCCTCCTCCCTCCTCTGTCCTCTTATGTCCTCCTCCTCTGTCCTCCTCTGTCCTCTTATGTCCTCCTCCTCCCTCCTCTGTCCTCTTATGTCCTCCTCTGTCCTCCTCTGTCCTCTTATGTCCTCCTCCTCTGTCCTCCTCTGTCCTCTTATGTCCTCCTCCTCTGTCCTCCTCTGTCCTCTTATGTCCTCCTCCTCCCTCCTCTGTCCTCTTATGTCCTCCTCTGTCCTCCTCTGTCCTCTTATGTCCTCCTCCTCTGTCCTCCTCTGTCCTCTTATGTCCTCCTCTGTCCTCCTCTGTCCTCTTATGTCCTCCTCTGTCCTCCTCTGTCCTCTTATGTCCTCCTCCTCCCTCCTCTGTCCTCTTATGTCCTCCTCTGTCCTCCTCTGTCCTCTTATGTCCTCCTCCGTCCTCCTCTGTCCTCTTATGTCCTCCTCTGTCCTCCTCTGTCCTCTTATGTCCTCCTCCTCCCTCCTCTGTCCTCTTATGTCCTCCTCCGTCCTCCTCTGTCCTCTTATGTCCTCCTCTGTCCTCCTCTGTCCTCTTATGTCCTCCTCTGTCCTCTTATGTCCTCCTCTGTCCTCTTATGTCCTCCTCCGTCCTCCTCTGTCCTCTTATGTCCTCCTCTGTCCTCCTCTGTCCTCTTATGTCCTCCTCCTCCCTCCTCTGTCCTCTTATGTCCTCCTCCTCCCTCCTCTGTCCTCTTATGTCCTCCTCCTCCCTCCTCTGTCCTCTTATGTCCTCCTCCGTCCTCCTCCTCCCACCCAGCAGTGGGTCCTGATGTCTCCTCCTCTGTCCTCCTCTGTCCTCTTATGTCGTCCTCCTCCGTCCTCCTCTGTCCTCCTCTGTCCTCTTATGTCCTCCTCTGTCCTCTTATGTCCTCCTCCTCCCTCCTCTGTCCTCTTATGTCCTCCTCCGTCCTCCTCCTCCCACCCAGCAGTGGGTCCTGACGTCTCCTCCTCTGTCCTCCTCTGTCCTCTTATGTCCTCCTCTGTCCTCTTATGTCCTCCTCCTCCCTCCTCTGTCCTCTTATGTCCTCCTCCGTCCTCCTCCTCCCACCCAGCAGTGGGTCCTGACGCCTCCTCCTCTGTCCTCCTCTGTCCCTTGCAGTGCCGGCCTTCAAGGCCCCCAGGAACCTGCTGACCTCTGAACCCACTAAGACCAGCTTCAGGGTGTCCTGGGACCCGGCTCCGGGGGACGTGCGGGGCTACAGGGTGACCTTTCACCCCTCTGGGAACGACGTGGACCTGGGGGAGCTCATGGTCGGTCCGTACGACAACACGGTGGTTCTGGAGGAGCTCAGGTACGCTCACCTGCAGGTGTTTGGTTCTCTCTGGTCAGAAAGGCTCATAAGTATACATACAGGCTCTGACGTGTCCCGCTATGTAACTTTCATAACAAATATGATTTTACATCTTGGCCTGTTATGACAATAAATTCAGCTACACGATAAACAAGTTATTGCAATAAACGATAATATTGTTGTTTTGTGACCATTTTCCATTAATGACATAATAATTTTATTTTCAAAGATCAATAAACTTTAAGCTCTAATAAATATTTAACTGGAACTGGAAAACATTTTAAATATCCAGAATAAGTAAGCAAAAATGAAATAAATTATAGTCTATGTAAACAAGATTGTCGTTTTTGCTCTCTGCTAGTCTACAGCTAGCATGAATGCTAAGGGTGGTTAGCATAGCCACAGTTTTTCTGTAACAGTAAGCTGTTTCTCCTCCGTTAGCATATTTAGCAGCAACAGCATAAGTTTGATTGACAGCGCTAAGCCCCGCCTCCTGCCTCTGATTGGTTGTTTTTGTCCCAGGTCTTCAGAGAGCAGGTCAAACTGTCATGATGTGACGGTTTAATAAATATGTAGTTTTTAATAAACGTTTCAAATGAAGATACCTGCTTCCTCTTTGTCCATCAGAGGTCAGAGCTTTGGGATCATCTCTCTGTGTTCATGTTTCATTGTTCCACTTGTAATGATGCTGCCACCGCCGTGCCTTACAGCTACTCCTCTTTACTTTGACTACAAACATGTTTCCTGAAAGTTGATGATGTTTCATCTGGAGAAACGGTCGGCGGTCAGATGAGACGAACATCAAGCTGCTAGTCATCCTCGTGGTGAGGCTTGGTGGTGGCAGCATCATCCTGTGCAGGAACTGATTGGAATGCTGAAGAAGTGGGCCCAGCTGGTTCTGAACCCAAACAGTGGTTCTGATTGGGATGAAAGTCTTCCTGAAGCTCAGCCCCTCTCTGTCTGGGAACAGGAAGTGATGTCGTTTGTCTCCTGCAGGGCAGGAACCAAGTACTCTGTGGCTGTTTTCGGGATGTTTGACGGCGGCGTGAGCTCGCCGCTGGCCGGGGAGGAGAAAACCACGCTGATGGATGAACCGGAACCGCCGCCTCTGGATCCCTCTGGTAAAATCAGATCATCCTCATCACACCACTTCCTGTCAGAACCAGGCGCTGTCACTTGACTTCCTGTCTCTGGCCAGCTGCCGGGCAGCCCACGCTTTCCTGCAGTCGGGCCAGTTGATGGCAGCGTGGTTTGGGGATTGCTGATTGAAACTTGGTGCAGATTTCAGGCTCTGCTTTCAGTTTACTTCAGAATAATCTGAAACGCTCTTTAACCCTAACCCTAGGGTTGCTAGGTTAGCATCGATCTGTGGCCTAAACAAAACATGTTCGTTACAGTTTTTGCACAGAATCATTCTTACATAGCAAGCTGTTTTAGGGTCTCTGTCTCTTTAAATCTAAAAGAGCTGCTGCTGGCCACGCCCCCAACTCAGTGTTTACATTCACCTAAAAATGGCTGCAAACATGTGCAATTTTACAACTGTACATCTTTGAAAAGCATTAGTAGAGCTTCCTGCACAACCACCCAGAAAGCAGCAAGTCAACAACAAAACTTGCTGCTTTTCCAGCAGCCATTGTATAGTGAATGTTGCGGTAAACTAGCTGACCAAACATAATGCAACCCAGGTATGGTTGCTAGGTAACGGGCTGTGTGACTCAGGAGGTTTTTGAAACGGCTCGTTTTCCAGAAACCAAAGAACGTGAACTCACTGCCAAAACGCCACTGGGTGTTTTTTAGAAGCAGTTTAAACTAAAAAATGTGTAAAATGTGAATTTCGCGTAACAGACTGTAGACGTTCGGATGATCAGCTCATCCTGATCTTTCATGGAACAAACTGCTTCATCCGTTCAGCAAATGGTCCTCCCCTCATGAAAAATGACATATTTCCATATTTACGTTCCCTGAATATGGAACAAGCAGCTTTTGTTAACCTCCAGTTAATCTGGTCCAGAAGGTGAGCTGCTGCAGATGGAGGATTTTGTTTCTCAACACTCCTCATGTATGGAAACCCTGTAGGGCCAAAAAACATGCAGCATTTAATTTGTCTTTCACACGTAAAGTTTTTTAGCATTTATAACTTAAAGCCGATCACTGACGGTTGGTTTTCATCTGATCTATTTGTCAGATGAAAAAGCAAATCAAAATACTGCCCCTAGTGGCAGAAATTACAAAACAAAACCTTAAGGTTTAACAAAAACAGAAGTGTAATATAAAAATGCATTATTAAGCCTACCAATATGTTCACTCTTTATACTTCAGGTTGTATGTCAGCATTTCTTGAGCCACTATGTAAGATATTTATCTGGGTGTTTCACCTGCACAGGTTCATTAATTTACCTCATAATGTCTGCAGATATAAACCCTAAAGGAAGCATCCTGCTACATTCTGACTCACGAGGGACAAATATAAAAGCATGCCACACTTTTCAGATTTTTGTTAGTGGAAAATGCTGAAAATCATTAATTTTCTCTGTTTGACATCTCAGTTTATGTTTGCAGAGCATGTAGAAAAACTAAAGGAGTTTGTAAAAGTTTGTTTTTATTATTGAAAGTTTTTTTGTTTAATTCAGAACAGTTTCTGTCCTGACTGGACGTGTGTTTATGTGACGAGATGATCCCCAGACCGCTGGATCTGTACCAAGTTCCTGTCAGATGCTTCAGACCTGCTGCTGCTTTCAGGCCTACAGGAAACTGTGGGGTTGCTGGTTCTATTCCAGCAGCGCCTGCAGAGCGCCTGGTTCTGCAGGGCAGGGAGGCAGCGCTGTGTGTAACGCCGGGCGTCCGGCGGCGTGCCGTCCTGCAGAGGGACGAGCCGATGTTTTTCCTCTTGCAGGTCGCTGAAGGAGCGCCGAGAGTTCGCCGCTGCTGCAGGAAAACAACGCAGCCGACCTGCTGGACACACTGGATCTGCTGCAGCAACATGAACTGTCACTGCTGTTATATGATGTTACTGAAATGTCTGTAAAGTGATTGGTTGTGATTTGCAGCTTCTCTTCTTCTTCTTCTTTTCTGTCGCTTCTCGTCATGTGAACCGATCCGACGTGGTGGAGCTCAGCAGGACACACAGTCATTAAAACCAGATCAGTTCAAAGCTTTTCTCACCTCTAATGAGACGATAATCAGCTGGAAAACCAACAAAGCAGAGGGAGGAACATAAACAGCAGACAGCCAGAATAAGTATTCACGCCCCACACCGGCCCTTTAAGCAGCTTTTCATTCCAACTTTAATCAAACACTTAAGACCTGAATTTATATCCAATGGTTCAAAAAATGCGAATTAATCAGAGTATCAATCTGAACATTTTCTGTAACTAGTGTCAACTTAGCTGTGATGCTAATTAGCGACAGCAGGCACTTAAGGAATTAAATAAACGTTTCAGATTATTTTACTGATGTTTAACCAAAACCTTCGCATTGAGTTAAAATATGTATTTAAATATCTATTGATTTAGCGTCACTACAGTGTTTCAGTTGAATCCCTTCGCTTCACGCTCCCAGGAGCTCAAACTGAATATGAACATATATTGTTTTATATTGTTTTGATATTTGTCCTGCAGTGTTTCAGATACAGCTTACTGAAATCTGTCCTAGACACTTTTATCCCGTTTATTGGTAAAGAAAATATTGTATTTGGGCAGTTATATATAGATTATTTCTGGAGATTACCGCCCATTGTTTCCAAGAAACATGTGTAGTTCACACTCCAACCACTAGATGGTGTCAGATCATGTCTAAAATCAGCCTTAGCATGAGAGGAAGAGGCGTCTGCCAAGATTTCTAGCTTCACTAACTAAACTGAAAAGAAGTTCCCAAACATCTGATTGAACAAATGTATCAGTCAGGAGAGGGTTACAAAAATCCCACAGCATTATTCACACACTACCGTGCAGTGAAGATAATTTAAACAGATCAGAGAGGAAACGTCTCATTAAAGACGAATGAAAATCTTTAGAATGATCCAAACATGGCGGCTGAGATCCTCTGAGCTTCAGTTTTGGTAGTTGGACCGGCCGGTTCTGGTCGGCCCGTGTGACGCCGGCCCGCCTCGTGTCTCTGCAGACAGCCAGTGCCGGACGTCGGCCAAGGCCGACATCGTCCTGCTGGTGGACGGCTCCTGGAGCATCGGACGCATCAACTTCAAAACCATCCGCAACTTCATCGCCCGCATGGTCGGCGTGTTCGACATCGGCCCCAACAACGTCCAGATCGGTAACCGTCCCTTGCTTTCACGCCGTCGTTTGAAGCTTAGCAACATTTCGGAGCAACATAATAATCCAAGTATAATCCCAGCAAGGGCGTAGGTTTGGTCTAAGTTTTGGTGGGGACCTTGACCCCCCCCACCCCCCAGCACAGTGAAATGCCGAAGAGCACCGAACATTTTTGAGAAGGGGGGGGAAACCACATTGGCTTAATAACCCCTCCCCCCAACCATAACCATATCATACATCTTGTGTATACAACCAGATACAGTCATACTCAGCAGATCAGTTCAAGAACACTTTACTTTTTCCTTTACAAAATTCAGCAAACGTTACAAGTAAGATCAAAAGAAATCCTCTGGATACTCCCTGGTCACTGGCACTCACACTGACAGCCTCCTATAGAGCAAACAAAGCGTAACCTGGTTTGTATTCACACTAGCTTAACTTAATTTAAGACTAACACTTCAAATGCCATATTTACTGAGATAATTTCACAGTATATTTCATATCTGAGAACTAACACCTCACCTGGAGCCCTGAAGCTCCAGCCACCTCTCCATCGTTCTGCTCTGCTGTCTGAGCATCCTATGTGAAAAAATATTACATAATTAACAGACCTATTCTACCTCACATTCAGTGCTGACCTTACTAAACACCGGACTTTACAACAAATGCGTTGCGTGATAGATATCTAACTTATGGGTCCACTCACTGTACTTACAGCCGACGTAGCGAAATAACTTCTAATGTCTGTCCTTTTCTTTTTTGGTGGCGACATGGTCTCGGAGACTCAGAAGGAGACGCGTGTGCCCAGCTAGCCGCCGCCTTTTGCAGCTAATCAAAGAACGTCCGACGATTCAACTGACTCCCCCTCCCCCCACCCCCACAGCAACTGACTCCCCCTCCCCCCACCCCCACAGCAACTGACTCCCCCTCCCCCCAACCCCACAGCAACTGACTCCCCCTCCCCCCACCCCCACAGCAACTGACTCCCCCTCCCCCCACCCCCCCACCCCCCCCCGTTCCGACACGGTCTCGGAGGCTCATAATAAATGTCAAACTAAGAAGCTTCCGTTCCGCGCACCGCCTGTTGCTGCTAATCAAAGATCGTAGATCCACGTTCTTTGAGCCAATATGGCAAAAATTGGTCGGGACTTTTTCATATCCCGTGAATATTGGTCGGGACATGTCCCTACCGTCCCTACCCAAACCTACGCCCATGAATCCCAGTATAATCCCAGAGTTCCTTCGGTTGGGTCAGCAGACGACCAATCATCAGGATGTTCAATCGTTCAGTTAAAGACACTTTATTGATCCCAAAGGAAATGAAATGTAGCTGCTGCTGAAGCTTTACGGTTTCAGTTTGATGCTTCAACATTTCAGCAGCTTTTCAGACTAAAAGGGATTAAAAGAGCCGAAAGTCGTCTGCATAGAAACGCTCAGGGGTGAGGGGTCACGGTGTCGTTAACTGATGGTTCTGTTTGTCCTGCAGCTCTGGCCCAGTACAGCGGCGACCCGAGAACCGAGTGGCACCTAAACGCACACCCGACCCGAGAGTCACTGCTGAACGCCGTCAACAGTCTGCCGTACAAAGGAGGGAACACCATGACAGGTGAGGGAACACCTGGGGAGGGAACACCTGGGGGAGGGAACACCTGGGGGAGGGAACACCTGGAGGAGGGAACATCTGGGGGAGGGAACACCTGGGGGAGGGAACATCTGGGGGAGGGAACACCTGGGGGAGGGAACATCTGGGGGAGGGAACACCTGGGGGAGGGAACACCTGGAGGAGGGAACACCATGACAGGTGAGGGAACACCTGGGGAGGGAACACCTGGGGGAGGGAACATCTGGGGGAGGGAACACCTGGGGGAGGGAACACCTGGAGGAGGGAACACCTGGGGGAGGGAACATCTGGAGGAGGGAACACCTGGGGGAGGGAACACCTGGGGGAGGGAACACCTGGGGGAGGGAACACCTGGAGGAGGGAACACCTGGGGGAGGGAACATCTGGGGGAGGGAACACCTGGAGGAGGGAACACCTGGAGGAGGGAACACCTGGGGGAGGGAACACCTGGGGGAGGGAACATCTGGGGGAGGGAACACCTGGGGGAGGGAACACCTGGGGGAGGGAACACCTGGGGGAGGGAACACCTGGGGGAGGGAACATCTGGGGGAGGGAACACCTGGGGGAGGGAACATCTGGGGGAGGGAACACCTGGGGGAGGGAACACCTGGAGGAGGGAACACCTGGGGGAGGGAACATCTGGGGGAGGGAACACCTGGAGGAGGGAACACCTGGAGGAGGGAACACCTGGGGGAGGGAACATCTGGGGGAGGGAACACCTGGGAAATGCTTTAACTGATGGAAAAATAGGATTTATTGAAGAGGATTAGGATTACTGAAAACAGGCTTAGAAAATCCCGAATTGTGAGAATTTTTAGGTTAAAATTACAATTTTGACTTTTATTTTAAAGTGCAGATTTTTTTAAAGTTTCTACTTTAAATTCAAAATGTAACTTTAATCTCAAAATTCTGACTTTAGGGTTAGGATTTTGATGTTAATGCATAAATCTTGAAATTAATCAGAATTTTGCCACTTTTGTTAAAAAATTTTACTTTATTTTTTAATGATTTTGTTTTATATTTCAGAATTCTGTTTTTTCTTTAAAAAAATGACTTAAATTTCAGAAATCTGAGATTAAAGTCAAACTAGTGAATGGTGGATGAAGCGTTTTTGACGAGCGCCCCGTTAGACCCTGATTTTATCGGCCCTGCAGCGCCTCCTCTCTGACCCGGCACTTTCTCTGGTTCTGGTTCTGACTCAGTGAAAGTGAAGCAGAGGAAGTTCTGGCTCCAAGCAGAACCAGGTGTTAAATGTTGCCACATGTTGGTTTTATATCAGCGCAGGAAGTTTTTATGGTGGTGATTTATTTCCTCTGTGAGTGAGTTAATTATGACCCGGATGTTGTCGGTGTTCTGGATGTTCTGGTTCGTCTAGTTAACCTGTTCCCCGTTTGGACCGGCTCCGCTGGTTCTGCTCAACACCACTTAAAATAATCTTTACAGTCTGCTGCAGTTTAACAGCCAGATGAAGATGTTGAATGCCCTGAGACAGCTTCCTTCAGACCTTCAGAATAAAAGTGCTCACCATATGATACCATAAAAATATATTTCTGCTTAGATCTCGACGACATGGACCCAAAATTATCACAATACTTTCATTCAACAGTTTTGATAATTAGTTTAAATAAAAAATTCAGTTTCAGTTATCAGAGCTAATGTTTATGGTGAGTGCTTTAGCATTAGCTACTTTTAAATATAATGTTGGTGTAGCGCTTAAGCATTAGCTTCTGTTAAATATGTTGGTGTAGCGTTATAGCGTTAGCTTCTGTTAAATATGTTGGTGTAGCGTTATAGCGTTAGCTTCTGTTAAATATGTTGGTGTAGCGTTATAGCGTTAGCTTCTGTTAAATATGTTGGTGTAGCGTTATAGCGTTAGCTTCTGTTAAATATGTTGGTGTAGCGTTATAGCGTTAGCTTCTGTTAAATATGTTGGTGTAGCGTTATAGCGTTAGCTTCTGTTAAATATGTTGGTGTAGCGTTATAGCATTAGCTTCTGTTAAATATGTTGGTGTAGCGTTATAGCGTTAGCTTCTGTTAAATATGTTGGTGTAGCGTTTTAGCATTAGCTTCTGTTAAAGATGTTGGTGTAGCGTTTTAGCGTTAGCTTCTGTTAAATATGTTGGTGTAGCGTTTTAGCATTAGCTTCTGTTAAAGATGTTGGTGTAGCGTTTTAGCATTAGCTTCTGTTAAATATAATGTTGGTATAGCATTTTAGCATTACCTCCTGTTAAATATGTTGGTGTAGCGCTTCAGCGTTAGCAGAGCTAATGTTTATGGTCAGTGCTTTAGAGTTAACGTTATTAACCTTTTAGCTAGCTACCAGTGGAAATCCGTTGATCCATTTTCTTACACCCTTGTCCCTTGTGGGATGCTGCTGCCTCTCCAGCGAGACTTTTCGTGTGAGAAGCAGGGTCACCTGGACAGGTTGCCAGTCTGTCGCAGATGGAAATCCCAATTTTAATCTAATCTGATATTTTTTTGCCATGTTGGCACCGTCAGTGACCATGGCAACGGGTTTAGCATCAGGAAGTTCCTTTTCCAGGTTCCATTTTAAGCTAGAAAACCCAAATCTGTTGAAAGGAAAGTTCATGTTAAGCTCAGTTTTCTGCTTTAAGATGTGGTGTTTTATGAACTTCCTTGGTTGATAAATGCTGCCTTCTTATTGGTTGAGCATAATGACCTATAGATCAGCGTAGACGGAGCTTTACTGTAAGTCCCGGCTCATCCGTTGGGCTTCTGCTCCCTGGACAGGAATGGCTCTCCGCTTCATCCTGGAGACCAACTTCCAGCCGTCGGTGGGGATGCGTCCCGACTCCCGGAAGATTGGCGTTCTGATCACCGACGGGAAGTCGCAGGATGAGATCATCGTGAGCTCCCAGAGCCTGAGGGACAGCGGCATCGAGCTGTACGCCGTCGGTGAGCGCCGCCGGCCGCTCTCCGACCGCGTCCTGCGGTCAGGCAGAGCAGATCTCTCATCGTGTTCCCCGCAGGTGTGAAGAACGCCGACGAGAACGAGCTGCGCTCCATCGCCTCCGACCCAGACGAGATCCACATGTACAACGTGGCCGACTTCCGCTTCCTGCTGGACATCGTGGACGACCTGTCCAGCAACCTGTGCAACAGCGTCAAGGGCCCAGGTAGGATGGGGCCGTGGAACGAAGGTTCCCCCTGACGGCGTACAGCTCACTCCGCCTCACTCTGCCTCCAGATTCTGGTCCCGAGCTGGGCCCGCCCACCGACCTGGTGACCTCTGAGGTCACGCAGTACTCCTTCAGAGCCTCCTGGGTGCCACCAGAGGTCCCCGTCGACCAGTTCAGGGTCACCTACAGGATGGCCGCCGGAGGCCCCACCATGGAGGTGAGCTGCAGCCCGACCCGGGTCTGGCTCCGGTTCTGAACTGTGGTGTAAACCGGGTCTTAAACCACAGAAACAGTGAATGCTTATCACATGTTTATAGTAAATATTTTTATCAGTTCCCATTTTTGCAGAAGTTTTTTCTAAATTAGGACTTTTTCTCTAATACGAAGGAAATATTGACTTCAGCCAAGTTTCCAGTAAGATGTTATTGTAGTTTGTTTCCAGATATTTGTTCTGACTGCGTTTGGTGTCCTGCAGTGCCGTAGAGCGGGTCACGGCTCCAGGGTGGATAGTCTGTGAGCGGATCAGCCGGTTCTGGTAGAGAAGATGAGATTATTAAAGAACGGAGTCTCGTCTGACTGTGTGTGATTTAACGAGCGGCCTCAGCACTCAGGAATAATTAAACCTCTTCACTTTCAGGGACAATGTTTTCCAAGCTGTTCCTGATTTTCCAGCAGGAATTCTGAGTAAATCTTGTCATTAAAGCAGTAAATGATGTAACGGCTGTAAAAGCAGGATTCCTGACACATCACAGATGAGTAACAGCTGATTGTTTACTTTAGTCTTTAATCAGCTTCATCACAAACACATCTGGCTGTTCCGCCGGTTCTGTTTGTCAGCAGCAGGAATGAAGTCACTTCCTCCACCAAGCTGGACGGATTCTCCCAGCGACATGTTCAAGTCCGGCGTGTTTCAATCATCAGCTGAAACATCTGGAGGACATGATGATGGAGAAAGTCTTAATATTACAGCAAAGTTGTTCTAATGCCACATAAAACTATGATAATCCTGGAATAAAGACGCCAGAATAAATTCTTAATATGAAAATAGTCATAAATATACTAGAAAGTTTTTATTACACTGCATCTTCCTTCTGCTAACACTGTGACGTCATGCTGGTGGTTGAAGTGCAGCGTCGCTCCGTTCCAGGTCCTGGTGGACGGCGAGGTGACCACCACGGTTCTGGAGAACCTGACGCCGCTGACGCAGTACGTGGTGAACGTGTTCGCCGTGCTGAAGGACGCCAGCAGCGAGCCTCTGAAGGGAACCGAGACCACCTGTGAGTGTTTCCCTCCTCACCCTGCTTCCTGCTCCTCCTCCAATCAGCAGCCGCTTTCACAGGACGTTAGCATCATGGCTAATAGCTAGCGCTCTTCCTGCTCCTTTTCAGATTTGTTCACTGCAGTTTGTTTGGACCAGAAAAAAGTTTCAAGGGCGTGAATACTTTACTCTCCACATTCAGCGGTTCTGGTTCTAATTGGTTCTGGCTGATTCTGACTGGTTCTGACTGATTCTGGCTGGTTCTAACTGGTTCTAACTGGTTCTAACTGGTTCTGGCTGGTCTTAACTGGTTCTAATTGGTTCTGGCAGATTCTGACTGGTTCTAACTGGTTCTAACTGGTTCTGGCTGGTTCTAACTGGTCCTAATTGGTTCCGGCTGGTCCTAACTGGTTCTAACTGGTTGTGGCTGGTTCTGGCTGGTTCTAACTGGTTCTGGCTGGTCCTAACTGGTTCTGGCTGGTCCTAACTGGTTCTGGCTGGTTCTAACTGGTTCTAACTGGTCCTAATTGGTTCTGGCTGGTCCTAGCTGGTTCTGGCTGGTTCTAATTGTTCTAATTGGTTCTGACTGGTTCTGGCTGATTTTGACTGGTTCTAATTGGTTCTAACTGGTTCTAACTGGTCCTAATTGGTTCCGGCTGGTCCTAACTGGTTCTAACTGGTTCTGGCTGGTTCTAACGGGTACTAACTGGTTCTAACTGGTTCTGGCTGGTTCTAACGGGTACTAACTGGTTCTAATTGGTTCTGGCGGGTTCTAACAGGTACTAACTGGTTCTAATTAGTTCTGACTGATTCTGACTGGTTCTAGCTGGTTCTGACTGGTTCTAAATGATTATCACTGGTTCTGACAGGTTCTAACTGGTTCTAACTGGTTCTGGCTGGTCTTAACTGGTTCTAATTGGTTCTGGCTGATTCTGACTGGTTCTAACTGGTTCTGAATGATTATCACTGGTTCTGACAGGTTCTAACTGGTTCTGACTGGTTCTAACTGGTTCTGACTGGTGGTTCTAACTGGTTCTGACTGGTTCTAACTGGTTCTGACTGGTTCTGGCTGGTTCTAACAGGTACTAACTGGTTCTAATTGGTTCTGGCTGATTCTGACTGGTTCTAACTGGTTCTGACTGGTTCTGGCTGGTTCTAACTGGTTCTGGCTGGTTCTAACTGGTCCTAATTGGTTCCGGCTGGTCCTAACTGGTTCTAACTGGTTGTGGCTGGTTCTGGCTGGTTCTAACTGGTTCTGGCTGGTCCTAACTGGTTCTGGCTGGTTCTAACTGGTTCTAACTGGTCCTAATTGGTTCCGGCTGGTCCTAACTGGTTCTAACTGGTTCTGGCTGGTTCTAACGGGTACTAACTGGTTCTAACTGGTTCTGGCTGGTTCTAACAGGTACTAACTGGTTCTGACTGGTTCTGGCGGGTTCTAACAGGTACTAACTGGTTCTAATTGGTTCTGACTGATTCTGACTGGTTCTAGCTGGTTCTGACTGGTTCTAAATGATTATCACTGGTTCTGACAGGTTCTAACTGGTTCTGACTGGTTCTAACTGGTTCTGACTGGTTCTGGCTGGTTCTAACGGGTACTAACTGGTTCTAATTGGTTCTAACTGGTTCTGACTGGTTCTAACTGGTTCTGACTGGTTCTAACTGGTTCTGACTGGTTCTGGCTGGTTCTAACGGGTACTAACTGGTTCTAACTGGTTCTGGCTGGTTCTAACTGGTCCTAACTGGTTCTAACTGGTTCTGGCTGGTTCTAACGGGTACTAACTGGTTCTAACTGGTTCTGGCTGGTTCTAACTGGTCCTAACTGGTTCTAACTGGTTCTGGCTGGTTCTAACGGGTACTAACTGGTTCTAATTGGTTCTGGCGGGTTCTAACAGGTACTAACTGGTTCTAATTGGTTCTGACTGATTCTGACTGGTTCTAGCTGGTTCTGACTGGTTCTAAATGATTATCACTGGTTCTGACAGGTTCTAACTGGTTCTAACTGGTTCTAACTGGTTCTGGCTGGTCTTAACTGGTTCTAAATGGTTCTGGCTGATTCTGACTGGTTCTAACTGGTTCTGACTGGTTCTGGCTGGTTCTAACTGGTTCTGGCTGGTTCTAACTGGTTCTGGCTGGTCCTAACTGGTTCTGGCTGGTCCTAACTGGTTCTGGCTGGTTCTAACTGGTTCTAACTGGTCCTAATTGGTTCCGGCTGGTCCTAACTGGTTCTAACTGGTTCTGGCTGGTTCTAACGGGTACTAACTGGTTCTAACTGGTTCTGGCTGGTTCTAACAGGTACTAACTGGTTCTGACTGGTTCTGGCGGGTTCTAACAGGTACTAACTGGTTCTAATTGGTTCTGACTGATTCTGACTGGTTCTAGCTGGTTCTGACTGGTTCTAAATAATTATCACTGGTTCTGACAGGTTCTAACTGGTTCTGACTGGTTCTAACTGATTCTGGCTGGTTCTAACTGGTTCTAGCTGGTTCTAACTGGTTCTAGCTGGTTCTAACTGGTTCTAGCTGGTTCTGACTGGTTCTGGCTGGTTCTAACTGGTTCTGGCTGGTCCTAACTGGTTCTGGCTGGTTCTAACTGGTTCTAACTGGTCCTAATTGGTTCCGGCTGGTCCTAACTGGTTCTAACTGGTTCTGGCTGGTTCTAACGGGTACTAACTGGTTCTAACTGGTTCTGGCTGGTTCTAACAGGTACTAACTGGTTCTGACTGGTTCTGGCGGGTTCTAACAGGTACTAACTGGTTCTGACTGATTCTGACTGGTTCTAAATGATTATCACTGGTTCTGACAGGTTCTAACTGGTTCTGACTGGTTCTAACTGATTCTGGCTGGTTCTAACTGGTTCTAAATGATTATGACAGGTTCTGACAGGTTCTAACTGGTTCTGACTGGTTCTAACTGGTTCTAACTGGTTCTAGCTGGTTCTAGCTGGTTCTAACTGGTTCTAGCTGGTTCTGACTGGTTCTAACTGGTTCTAATTGGTTCTGGCTGGTTCTAGCTGGTTCTGGCTGGTTCTAATTGTTCTAATTGGTTCTGACTGGTTCTGGCTGATTCTGACTGGTTCTAATTGGTTCTCACTGGTTCTAACTGGTTCTGTCCCCCAGTGCCGCTGCCTCCTGCGAGCAACCTGAAGGTTTATGACGAGACGTCCAGCAGCATGAGGGTGAGCTGGGAGGCGGCGGCCGGAGCGAGCGGGTACCTGCTGCTGTACCGCTCCATCAACGCCTCGGAGCCTCAGGAGGAGCAGGAGGTGAGGACGCTTCAACCCACTCCGGTTCAATCCCATTTAATCCACTTTAACGCAACTCTGGTCCGTTTGTCTATAAACTCCGGTCCGGTTGGTGAGGTGTGAACGCTAACTGACCTCTGACCTCCGGTCCTCCAAACCTCGGTCTGGGTTCGGTTTGTGAACGCCAAGTGGACTATAGACCGCTCCAAAAGCAGGAAGTGGACTATAGTACAGGGCATTCTGGGAGAAATCCTCCAACTGCTAAAATCTGACGCCTCCATCTTGTTTCCATCTGGTGAAGAAGGAAGTTGCATCAGAGGTTTTTGTGTCGTTTCCTTCAGTGGTTCTTGGTGCAGCGCCCCCACAGGTGCCACATGGCTAATGTTGCCTCTTTCGTCCCAGTTGAACTGATTCTCCAGACTCGGTGATGTCACATAAACTCAGTTGGGCACATGTGAAACACTCCAGCTGTTACTTGTTTGTGCTACAAAATGGAAATACATGATACCGGCCCTTTAAGAGGAATCATCACTTGGAAATGTCTGAATTGGATTCAAGTATTTTCCAGGTTTGGATCCTGATGGAAACAGAGACCAGAGAACAGAAAAAATATTTACGTCCCAAACGGTTGTTCTGCCCCCAGACTGCAGTGCCCCGAGTGGAGAGCCTCAGATCCACCTAGTTTAGAAATTAAAACGTCAAATGAGTTTTAATGAAACACCTGAAGATGATTCGAAAGCTCAGTACGTGTGTGTGTGCATGCGTGTGCGCTTGCGTGTGTGTGTGTGTGCGTGCGTGCGCTTGCGTCTGTGTGTGTGTGTGTGATCTGGCTGAAGTCCTGCAGAACCCGGTTCTTTACTTTTCTTCTTGGATCTGTTAGAGACATGAGGCAGTTCTGACGCTGACCCGGACCCAAACACTCAGAACTACGCACGTCTCCCCAGTTCACATCTGGACCGGGTCGGCCCAGCACTGCTCGGCGGGTCGGGTTACAGCTTCCAGATGGAGGTGCAGCTGCAGCACCAGAACCAGCCATTTAAAGAGACGGAGGGATGAGCTCATGTTCTGACGGGCCGGGTCAGAACCTCTGAGCGTTACGCTGCAGCCATCAGAACCGTTTCCAGATGTTTCCACACGGAAACTCCATGTTCAACATGTAGCAGGCTAACAGGCTTTTATTTTGAAAATCCTGGAGCTTCCTGTTCTTCTGCAGCCACGTCCCGATTCTTCCTGTCGCTCCTTTGCTGCTGCCGTGCCTGAGCAGCTCAAGGTGACCTTGACCTTCTGGACGACCTTGATGACTAAAGCCGGCTGACGTTGATCAGACGTTGATCAGACGTTGATCAGACGTTGATCAGACGTCGACATTTCATTCATTAGATTTAAACCACAAAACAACATTGATTCAGTAAATCTCTTCAACATTGGTTCCTGAGCTTGGAGGATTTTCAGATCTGATTTTGTCTGAGCTCTTCCTTCATCATTCGTTGGATTCATCCTGAATCTTTCTGGATCTGGACGATGTTTACGTTTCATTTTGTTGGTTTAATCGAGGCAGATCTTCTGTGTGGCTGCATCACGGATTACAGCCATAGTAACACAAATTAAAGATTGTGTTTAAAAACAGTTGTAATATTTAACAATGAGTTCAGTTCTGGTTCATCTTTATCCTGTTCTTAAAGGTAAAGGTAATTTTATCTTTATACAAAGTGCTTTACAGGAATTAAAAGGAAATACAAACAAAATAACAAGCCAAAGAAGGAGCAAAACAAAGAAAAAGAATCCAGTGTTGATCTAAAGTATGTAAACTAGGTGCTCCTGTTCAGGGTGCGAAGTTTCCTCTGCTCTAATTCCCTTCCTGGATCAGAAGGAGTCTAAAAGTAGTCTAGATCCAAAAGTGACTCTGCATCTAGATAGTGAGTACTCTACAGTTTCTGAAAAAATAAGCTAAAGAGTGGCTAATCTAAGTCCTTTTCTGGGTTAAAAGTGAGTACTGCACAGTTTCTAAATAACTGATAGTAATCTAAAGATGGTCTTAAGCCACATTAAGCTGAATATTGAAAGGTGAGTCCTGGTTCTGCAGCAGACGGTGATGCGCGGCGCTCTGAGCATGCTCAGTGCCTCCAGGTTTCACTTCACTCCGTTTGTCTCTGCAGGTTCGTGTTGCTGGAGGCGTGACGAACACCCAGCTGCTGCAGCTCATCCCCAACACGCAGTACGCCGTCACACTCATTGCTCTGCACGGCGAGGCCACCAGTGAGGCCCTGGAGGGCCGCGGGGTCACCTGTACGTAACCCGGCTCCGGTATCACCGGGTCGCTAGCAACATGGCCACGTCCAGGGGAAATGGGTTCAGAGCCTCAACCTCCAGCAGCTACACACAGATGAGCCGCTTAACAACTAACAGCAACAACCTGCGTCTGACAGACAGAACTAAACATTTAACTAGGGGTGTACCGGGGGTGTGCCGAAGGATCGGCGGCCGAAGGATCGGCCGCCGATCCTTCGGCTGATTTCTGTGAGAAAGTGTATGATCGGTGATCGATCGCTGTCTCTTGTTGCCGATCACAAACTGATCACCTGCGTCTCCCTTCTCAGCCTGCAGCTGCTCTCCTGTAGTGAGGAACTTTAACTGATTGGGGACGTTTGCGAGTCGCGGTGGAGAATTACCTCGGGGTGAAGCACGACACGACGCATCAACACCACGAATCTAATATGATATTTAAAAACAAGAACTTGACTGATTTGGCTGCATCAGTGCAGGAACCAAAGACATCCGGACCCATCAGCAGGTAGAGCAGCGCAGCTACCAACACTCACCGGATTAGCATCACGGTCAGAGAGCTAAACAAATAACACCAACAATAATTCAAGTCTTGGAGCTGCGGAGTGAGACGCCGGTTCTGGTTCTGGTTCTGCTGTCGGACCGTCGCTACTGGTGGTAATATTTCCCAGACGGGCTGAGCCTCCAGACGGTGAGCTCTCACAGCGAGCAGCTGCAGCAGGAGCTGAAAACAAACTCTAGACGTGTATTGAAATATGTCTAAAAGGTCTAAATTTGGTGAATTTATTGCCAGATCATTTTTCCATTTTGCCAGATAACAGAATCATTTATGCCTAAAGCGAAACATTAACAGCCAATCCAGGTGATCGGCAGAGATCGGAATCGGCAGCAAAGAACCCGATCGGAGCGTCACCAGTTTAAGCTAAATGTTTAGCCTGCTAACTAAAAATTTAGATAAGTTATATGTTTATCTCAAAATAAAATATTTAGCTTGCTAACTAGTTAGCTTGGAAACAAACTTTTTACTTCAAACTAAATATTTAGCCCTTTAGATATTTAATTAAATATTTAGTTTGATCTGTGACATTTGTAAATGAGTGAATCCCGAGGTGAAAACATAAATTTGACTAATAAACTTAACTGCTTTTCTCATGACTGGTTAAATTACCAAAAAAAAAAAAAAGTAGTTTGACCTTTAACCCTTGTTGGGCCAGAGGAAGCTCCCAGTTTTCTGCCAAAGCAGTTCAGCGGCCTGACTGGATCCAGTGAGCCGGACTGACCTGGTGGTCGGTTCCGGATCTGGTTCTGGTTCCGGCTCTAACAGGTCTTTGTCCTCCCTCAGTACCTCTGTCCCCTGCTGGAGAGCTGAGGATCAGCGACGTCACCCACAGCAGCATGATGCTGAACTGGGACGCGGCTCCTGGAGCCGTCCGCAGATACATGATCACCTACAAACCTGACGGGGGAGAGCTGAAGGAGGTAAACCAGGAAGTTACAGGAAGCACCATTTAGCGAACAGGAAGTACCCTATAGCTAACAGGAAGTACCCTATAGCTAACAGGAAGTACCCTATAGCTAACAGGAAGTACCCTATAGGGAAGAGGAAGTACCCTACAGCTAACAGGAAGTACCCTACAGCTAACAGGAAGTACCCAACAGCTAACAGGAAGTACCCTACAGCTAACAGGAAGTACCCTATAGGGAAGAGGAAGTACCCTACAGCTAACAGGAAGTACCCTACAGCTAACAGGAAGTACCCTATAGGGAACAGGAAGTACCATAGACATAATATAAGCATAGACGCCTCATGGACCGCTCCGGCGCAGGAAATACGGCGGCCATCTTGGAGCGGTATACCCAGTAACAAAAAAGCTGTTATGATCATTAAATGCGCTGATACGTCATTGTGCTGCTAAACACATAACGCTGAGTGGAGTGGAGTACCGCTCCAAGATGGCCGCCCTAAATCTCGTCAGCGACAATAGGCGAGAGCGGTCCATGAGGGTCTATCCTTATATTATGTCTATGGGATGTACCCTATACGGAACAGGAAGTACCCTATAGCTAACAGGAAGTACTCTTTAGGGAACAGGAAGTTCTCTTAGCTTTCAGGAGGTAGCCTGTCAGAGCCATTCCAACAGACGAGACATTTTATTTGTACCAGCTGAGCGACTCGGAGCGCTCCAAGTGGCTCTGAGTCGTATGAAACATGGTGACAGGAAGCGTAGCCAGGCCCGGTTCCAGGAGGTTCTCCTCTCACTGTTGGCCGCAGTCACGGCCGAAGCGTTCCGCCGGGCTGGGTTCTGGTTCTGGCTGGGTTTTTACAGATCCTCCCTTTCCTCCTGGACGTCAGCAGAGTCTCTGACGCCTCCAGAAGGTTCTGATGGATGACCCGGATCGGCCTGGCGGTTCATCTCGGCTTCCTGCTGCTCTGGAACATTTTCCCTCAGATAAAAACGGTTTCACCTCCAGACTCTTCTGGGTCTAGGTTCTGATTAAAGCTCTTCAGCTTTTGCAGATCCAGATCTAGAAGTAATGCTGCAGCTTTCTGGACCCGGTTCTGACCGGTAACTGTCACCTGCAGGTGGAGGTGAACGGTGACGTCACCACGCTGCAGCTGACCAGCCTGATCTCCCAGACGGAGTACGATGTCGCCGTCACCCCCGTGTACGACGAGGGACCTGCCGCCCCCATGCTCGGAACCGCCATCACAGGTCCGGACCCGGCTCATTCAGCACCTCGCAGGCTCACATCACTTCCAGCTGCACTTTATAACTCAGTTTGTCAGTTTTATGGCTCTGGTTCTGAGATGTCCCGACCTTTTCTGGCCCGGTTCTACATTTCATTGTGAAGCTGCAGGTTAGGGTGAATATCAGATCAGACTCATGGAGTAATCACGGTTCTGTTGGTCCACAGGACCGGACCTGGTACTGTCGGATCACCAGGACAAACCTCAGAATTAAAGTGTTGACAGTTTTGATACCTCTGCTGGTTCTGGTCCAGTTTGCAGACAGGAAGTTCTGAGCAGCTTGTGTCATTTCTGGATGCTTTCCCCGTTTTTAAGCAGAACTTTGGTCTTGAGAGGTTTAGTCTTCTGAACCAGAACCACTGAGGTTCTGATTGAGTCCCAGCAGCCTCATCTCTCTTCCTGCACAGCCAGACGTTTGTAGATTAATGGCTTAGAGGTCGCTCCGGTTCTTTCCTCTGGAGTCTGCAGGAATGTTGGAGTAAAATCTGATTCCTGCTCCAGTTTTCAGGCTTTTTCCTGACCTAACCCAGACTCCAGGTTCTGCTGGTACCAGCTGGGACTCGCACTGCCTCCAGCCTGTGAACCTCAGGCTAACCGGTGGTCAGATCTGCTTCCTGTCTCCTTAAACAGATACTGTCCCAGCTCCCAAGAACCTGCAGTTCTCCGAGGTGACCCAGAACTCCTTCAGAGCCACCTGGGAACATGGCGCTCCAGATGTGGCGCTCTTCCGGATCTCATGGACCAGGAAAGGCGAGAAGGACCCCAAGAACGTAAGCTGTCATCCAAAGTGCTGAAATATGTCTGCTCAGCGTTTTATCCCTGAGAAACTATCTAGTTAGACTCTTTACCTGCTGTTGGAAGCATGGTGGTGGCAGCATTATGCTGTGCAGCTGTTTAACTGGGAAGTAATGACCTCACCCCAGCAGCTTAGATGGTTGAAATCTCGACCCGGTGGTGGGCAGCACCAACCATAAAGAAGCATTGCTTCTGCTAATGCTAAAGTGCTACACCAAAATGGTATTTAGCTATTAAGAAGGCGTGATGTTGACACGGGATTTAGCGGAGGCTAGTGCTAGGTCGCTATGCCAATATAGTATTTAACAGAGCACAATGAATGCTAAATGCCAAATCAACAAAGTAATTTTGCACTTCAGAATTTTTCTGGAAAAATGAATCTAGGGGAAGCTTAGTGCACTAGACAGTTCAAAGTTAGCAGAGATGTTAAGTTTCTTGGTTTCGTCCGCAACAGGAAATCCTGAACAACGATGAGAACTCGTACGTTCTGGAGAACCTGGACCCGGACACGGAGTACCTGGTGACCGTCACGGCCATCTATCCCGACGAGTCGGAGAGCGAGGATCTGATCGGAGCCGAGCGGACCTGTAAGTGATCCCGCCCCCCCAGCAGGACCTTCTGCTCTTGGCCAACCTGGAATAACGCTCTTCTTCTTGACGTCTCTTTCTAGTGCTGAAGGCTCCAGATGGTAGGTCACTGAGAGGTCACGACCTTCTCAGAGTTTGTTCACACTTTGAGGCGACTGGCGGCAGCGTTCGTGTCTCAGCATGTTTGTGTTTCAGAGCTTCGCTGTGCGCTCACACCACCAGCAGCGTCTCCTTTAGCTATGGGTTAGCTTAGCTGCCCTTTAGGGTTAGCTTAGCTGCCCTTCAGGGTTAGCTTAGCTGCCCTTCAGGGCTAGCTTAGCTGCCCTTCAGGGCTAGCTTAACTTCCTTTCAGGGTTAGCTTAACTTCCTTTCAGGGTTAGCTTAGCTGCCATTTAGGGTTAGCTTAGCTTCCTTTCAGGGTTAGCTTAGCTGCCCTTCAGGGTTAGCTTAGCTGCCTTTCAGGGTTAGCTTAGCTGCCCTTCAGGGCTAGCTTAACTTCCTTTCAGGGTTAGCTTAGCTGCCATTTAGGGTTAGCTTAGCTTCCTTTCAGGGTTAGCTTAGCTGCCCTTCAGGGTTAGCTTAGCTGCCTTTCAGGGTTAGCTTAGCTGCCCTTCAGAGTTGGCTTAGCTGCCCTTCAGGGTTAGCTTAGCTGCCTTTCAGGGTTAGCTTAGCTGTCCTTCAGGGTTAGCATAGCTGCCTTACCGGGTTAGCTTAGATGCTTTTCAGGGTCAGTTTAGCTGCAGTAAACCAGGTGTGTCCCGGTGGAGCCTGCCTCTGGCTGTGGTGTGAACGCAGAGTCAGGATCATCATCATCATCATCATCATCAGCTGTGTGTCTCCATAACCTCACCATCGTGTGGATCCATTTTGTCGCATGTTGTTCAGCCATCCTGCTGCAGCGATGGAGCTCAGTCTAACTACATCGCCATGGCAGCCTCTGCTGCTGCTATAGGCTTATCCTGATCCTGGATTTTCATCCGTATGCTGCACTATTAGGGTCAAAGTTCATACTGTAGCGTACCCAGCGATGGATAGTGTAGACGCTATATTCATTCCAAAGCTAGCTACTGATCTGATCAATGATAAACTGCCACTGCTAACTGAACATTCAACGCTGGTCAATCAGACGGAGACAGCTCACTAGCGTTAGCTTAGGAGACTCTAGTGACTAGCATGCCTAGGATGGTCTTCTTCCTGTACTGTCCATTAGCACAGCAGTCTAAAAATAGCCTATGATAGCTTAGCATTATCCTTGGTAAATCTGTTGTTTTCCTTCATAAGCCTATTGTTATCCTGGATAGGTTAACATTATTGTTGGTTAGCCTAGCATTAGCCTTGGATAGCCCTGGTTAGCTGAGCGTTGGACATTGATAGGTTAGTGTTGGCCTGGGTTAGCCTAGTGTTAGCCTAGGCTAACCCAGAGCTGTCCTCTGGTCCTTGGTCTTCATGGTGCTGCTTGTGAAGCCGGGTCAGATAATTAGTTCTGGACCAACCAGAACCGTTGGGTTTGGGTTGAACAGTCAGGGTTCTGAAGTCCAGTTCTGCTCCAGCTTCACTCATCATCATCATCATCATCCTGCTGCTTCCATCCTAATCCTGACCTTTGCAGCTCCATGACCTCCTGCAGAGGAACCACCATCATCATCATCATCACCTTCATCCCCCCTCACTGTGTCCTCTCTCTGCCTCCAGTGCGACCCGAGCCGCCGCGGAACCTGCGGGTGTTCAACGCCACCGTCTCCTCGCTGACCGTGAAGTGGGACGCCGCTCCCGGTCCCGTCAAGAACTACAAGGTCACTTACCTGCCGGTCGCCGGCGGCGAGCCTCAGACGGTAAGGCCCGGCCCGGATCCTGGAGGGGGTTCATTGTGATGATCAGAGAGCAAAGGGATAAAACTTCAGTTTGATGATAACAGAATAAAGTCATAGCTTTACAAAATACAGTGGGGATTATGCGACAACGGTCAGTGGACTGAACTTATTTAGCGATTTCCAATCAGTTTTGACCAATCAAACTGCTTTGCAACCACTCTCTCTTTAACATGAGAGAGAAACGTCATAATACAAGAATATACGGACCGGATCCGCCTCAATCTGAGGACCGGATCCGCCTCGATCTACGGACCGGATCCGCCTCAATCTGAGGACTGCAGGAAGGAATGCTGGGAATTTGAGTCTCTGAGATGTTCTGACTTCTGACCGATGGACCTCAGAACCAGGAGAGGCCCGGCAGAACCTTCTGTCCTAGATATCAGACAGCATAGGATCTGGACTTTGACTAGGTCGTTAGTTCTTCTGTTTCAGCCGTCCTGTCCAGTTTGGACCAAGCTGCAGCCATCAGACTTTAATCCTTTAGGAGTTGAAGGTCCCGCAGCATGACTCCTCCTGCGTTTACCTCACACCGACTCGTGTGAACAGGTTGAGATGTCGTCGCCCAAACTCTTTTCCTCTGGTTCAGAACCGGGCCGCCTCCGAGGCGCTGGGTTTGCTTCAGGCTGCAGAGATCCAACAAACAATCTGCTGGGACATTAGAAACCATAATCTGAGATTATAGAGCCTGTGTGTAATCTGACTCTGTGTTTCTTGTGAGCAGCTGCAGGTCGGCGGGAAGAAGACCAACGTCATCCTGCAGCAGCTGCAGCCCGACACGCCGTACTCCGTTACCGTGGCAGCCGTCTACCCATCAGGCGCCAGTAGGGACATCAAAGGAGAGGGCAAAACCAGTAAGCCTCCACACCAACTGGGAGCCACTGGGATGAACTGTTAATCCAGTAAATCACAGAGAAACTGACAGAATATAGTTGTTTTCAATTGAATAATCCCAGATTAAAGCTATGTTTCAGTGACTAATCCCAGATTAAGGCTATGTTTCAGTGACTAATCCCAGATTAAGGCTATATTTAAGTTAATAATCCCAGATTAAAGCTATGTTTCAGTGACTAATCCCAGATTAAAGCTATGTTTCAGTGACTAATCCCAGATTAAAGCTATGTTTCAGTGACTAATCCCAGATTAAGGCTATATTTAAGTGAATAATCCCAGATTAAAGCTGTGTTTCAGTGACTAATCCCAGATTAAAGCTATGTTTCAGTGACTAATCCCAGATTAAGGCTATATTTAAGTGAATAATCCCATATTAAAGCTGTGTTTGCCATTGCAGAGCCCCTAGGCAGCGTGAGGAACCTGCAGGTGCTCAACCCCACCATGACCACGCTGAACGTGCGGTGGGAGCCGGCGGAGGGCCGGGTCAGCGAGTACAAAGTGATTTACGCTCCGGCAGCCGGAGGAGCGGAGAGCATGGTAGGACTGGTAGGAACCTGCTTCCCTCAGCGCTTCACTGTGTAACTGGCCTAGTTAAAGTTCTGCCGCTGGGTCAGGCTGAACTGAGCTTTTATTCTGATCTGGAAACCTGGCAGAGTTTCAGTCTTTAACGTGAGGAAAGAAGCTGTGGGGTGAAGCAGGGAAATGCTGGGTCAGCAGTTGCTATGGAAACGCCCTGGTTTCCTGTGGAGCAGAGGAACTTTAGCTACACCGACTCTTCAGGTGCTTTCGGTTCTTTTATCAGTGCTAACAGCAGAGCTAACTTTTCATTTAGCGGTAGCCGCTGCAGCTGAATGAAAACATAATCCGGGCCAGAGCAGAGCAGCAGTTGTTCATCATGTGAAACGGCAGATTATATTCTGAGAAAGCTGCAGGTCACGTCGGGCTGATGCTGAGGCTGTGTCTCCAAGCGGCTGATTAGTGTGGCATGTTGCTGCAAACAGGAAACAGTGTCGGCGGGAACCACGGCCACCATCCTGCGCGGCCTGCAGCCCGACACGCTGTACTCCGTCACGCTGGTTCCGGTTTACGCTGAGGGAGACGGGAAGAGGATGTCTGAAAACGGGAAAACCAGTAAGTCCCAAACCCGGAATGACTCGGAGAAAACTCCGTCGTCTCAGCGGCGGATTGTCTGCTTCAGGAGCGTTAGGCGGCGTGAAGAACCTGATGGTGAGCGACCCCACCATGACCTCCCTGAACGTCCGCTGGGACCCGGCCGACGGCGCCGTGCGGCTCTACAAGGTCTTCTACGTTCCCGCCGCCGGCGGCCGAGAGGAGATGGTGAGAACCGGGCCGCCGCCGGACCGACTGACCAGGCGGCGTTCTGACCCTCTGCGTCCGTTACAGGAACAAGTTCCCTCAGGAACCACGGCCACCGTCCTGAGGAACCTGCAGCCCGACACGCTCTACACCGTGTCCGTGGTGCCGGTGTACCCGGCGCGCGAAGGCCGGCGGCAGTCTGAGGACGGGAAGACGTGTACGCTGCCGCAGAACGTTTGGACTCGCCCTCCCTCACGCTCGACCTTTGACCCGGCATGTCTGCGTGTTTCTGCCCACAGTGCCTCTGAGCGGCGTCAGCGGCATGAGGGTCAGCAACCCCACCATCACCACGCTCACCGTCAACTGGGACGCCGCCGACGGCAACGTCCAGGGCTACAAGGTCATCTACGTCCCGGCGAACGGCGGCCTGGAAATCGTGGTGAGGTCATCAAACTACCGACCCGAAAACTACTGAGTTTTATTTTTGTTAAAGTTCAGGATTCTGGCTTCACGCTGAATTAAAACTCAACATTTCCCAGAAAATATTAAAAGTAATATAATAAAGAAACAGCTGAGCAGAAGTTCTCAGTAACTGCTCACGGCTCTGAAATGATTACATTTTCCTTCCACTCAACTTTCCATCAACATGCTTGGATACAGGCAGCTGGTTGTTTAGAGCTTTTCTCTGTTAAAATACTTTTCAAATTTGATTAGTGAAATGTTTTCTTTAGGTCACATTTCTGCCTGAGGAATCGTCTGAGCGTGTTTGAGCTCGTAGCTTCCGGCTTTGCTCCCATCGCAGTAACTTGGGGAGTTTTCTGGGGATGAAAAATAATCTTGCTGATCGTTTTTCAGCCTGACATGTTGAGCCTCCTGCTGCAGGGCGGCTAGTGGCTCTCGGGGGTTCGAACCGTCGCCCTCAGAGAGCCGATCAAAGCCTCGGCGGGGATTTATGGAGCGCTGCCTCTGACGGGATAATCCATGCGCTCCGCCGCCAGACAGCAGCGCCGGCTGCTGCCAGGAAACTCCGACCTCGGCTGGTCCGGACGGATTCTTCAGTTTGTGGATTTACTGTTTTTAAATCCCGGCGAGCCGACGGAGAAACATCTGACTCTTCTGACGCTGCGGAGATCCAAATCCTTCTGCCGTTACAATACATTCAAACCAAAAGTCTCCGTCAGCTTCCTCTGCAGGACCCGCTGCTGGATCTACAGAACTCTGACTGCTCTGGCCTCACTTCCTGTCCTGACCTCACTTCCTGTGTCTCCGGCAGGAACAAGTGTCTGAGAGCACCACCTCCACCATCCTGCAGAAGCTGCTGCCCGACACCAGCTACACCGTCACCGTGGTGCCGGTGTACGCCGAGGGAGACGGGCCCAGCCTGACCGACACCGGCAAGACCAGTGAGTACCGGCCGGCCCGCGGGGGGCGGAGCCTGCAGCAGCGGGGGGCGGAGCCTGCAGCAGCGGGGGGCGGAGCCTGCAGCAGGGGGCGGAGCCTGCAGCAGCGGGGGGCGGAGCCTGCAGCAGCGGGGGGGGGGTTAGGGATTAGGGTTTGTGACGTTTGTGGCTTTTTCAGTTTGTGACGTTTGTGACTTTTTCAGTTTGTGACGTTTGTGACGTTTGTGGCTTTTTCAGTTTGTGACGTTTGTGGCTTTTTCAGTTTGTGACGTTTGTTACATTTGTGACGTTTGTGGCTTTTTCAGTTTGTGACGTTTGTTACATTTGTGACGTTTGTGGCTTTTTCAGTTTGTGACGTTTGTTACATTTGTGACGTTTGTGGCTTTTTCAGTTTGTGACGTTTGTTACATTTGTGACGTTTGTGGCTTTTTCCAGTTTGTGACGTTTGTGGCTTTTTCAGTTTGTGACGTTTGTTACATTTGTGACGTTTGTGGCTTTTTCAGTTTGTGACGTTTGTGGCTTTTTCAGTTTGTGACGTTTGTTACATTTGTGGCTTTTTCAGTTTGTGACGTTTGTGGCTTTTTCAGTTTGTGACGTTTGTGACTTTTTCAGTTTGTGACGTTTGTGACGTTTGTGGCTTTTTCAGTTTGTGACGTTTGTGGCTTTTTCAGTTTGTGACGTTTGTTACATTTGTGACGTTTGTGGCTTTTTCAGTTTGTGACGTTTGTTACATTTGTGACGTTTGTGGCTTTTTCAGTTTGTGACGTTTGTTACATTTGTGACGTTTGTGGCTTTTTCAGTTTGTGACGTTTGTTACATTTGTGACGTTTGTGGCTTTTTCCAGTTTGTGACGTTTGTGGCTTTTTCAGTTTGTGACGTTTGTTACATTTGTGACGTTTGTGGCTTTTTCAGTTTGTGACGTTTGTGGCTTTTTCAGTTTGTGACGTTTGTTACATTTGTGGCTTTTTCAGTTTGTGACGTTTGTGGCTTTTTCAGTTTGTGACGTTTGTTACATTTGTGACGTTTGTGGCTTTTTCAGTTTGTGACGTTTGTGGCTTTTTCAGTTTGTGACGTTTGTTACATTTGTGGCTTTTTCAGTTTGTGACGTTTGTGGCTTTTTCAGTTTGTGACGTTTGTGACTTTTTCAGTTTGTGACGTTTGTGACGTTTGTGGCTTTTTCAGTTTGTGACGTTTGTGGCTTTTTCAGTTTGTGACGTTTGTTACATTTGTGACGTTTGTGGCTTTTTCAGTTTGTGACGTTTGTTACATTTGTGACGTTTGTGGCTTTTTCCAGTTTGTGACGTTTGTGGCTTTTTCAGTTTGTGACGTTTGTTACATTTGTGACGTTTGTGGCTTTTTCAGTTTGTGACGTTTGTGGCTTTTTCAGTTTGTGACGTTTGTTACATTTGTGGCTTTTTCAGTTTGTGACGTTTGTGGCTTTTTCAGTTTGTGACGTTTGTGACTTTTTCAGTTTGTGACGTTTGTGGCGTTTGTGGCTTTTTCCAGTTTGTGACGTTTGTGACTTTTTCAGTTTGTGACGTTTGTGACTTTTTCAGTTTGTGACGTTTGTGGCTTTTCCAGTTTGTGACGTTTGTGACTTTTTCAGTTTGTGACGTTTGTGACTTTTTCAGTTTGTGACGTTTGTGGCTTTTTCAGTTTGTGACGTTTGTGGCTTTTTCAGTTTGTGACGTTTGTGGCTTTTTCAGTTTGTGACGTTTGTGACTTTTTCAGTTTGTGATGTTTGTGGCTTTTTCAGTTTGTGACGTTTGTGGCTTTTTCAGTTTGTGACGTTTGTGGCTTTTTCAGTTTGTGACGTTTGTGACGTTTGTGGCTTTTTCCAGTTTGTGACGTTTGTGACGTTTGTGGCTTTTTCCAGTTTGTGACGTTTGTGGCTTTTCCAGTTTGTGACGTTTGTGACTTTTTCAGTTTGTGACTTTTTCAGTTTGTGACGTTTGTGACTTTTTTCAGTTTGTGACGTTTGTGACTTTTTCCAGTTTGTGACGTTTGTGACTTTTATCAGTTTGTGACGTTTGTGACTTTTTCAGTTTGTGACGTTTGTGACTTTTTTCAGTTTGTGACGTTTGTGGCTTTTCCAGTTTGTGACGTTTGTGACTTTTTCAGTTTGTGACTTTTTCAGTTTGTGACGTTTGTGACTTTTTCAGTTTGTGACGTTTGTGACTTTTTCCAGTTTGTGACGTTTGTGACTTTTTTCAGTTTGTGACGTTTGTGACTTTTTCAGTTTGTGACGTTTGTGACTTTTTTCAGTTTGTGACGTTTGTGGCTTTTCCAGTTTGTGACGTTTGTGACTTTTTCAGTTTGTGACTTTTTCAGTTTGTGACGTTTGTGACTTTTTCAGTTTGTGACGTTTGTGGCTTTTTCAGTTTGTGGCGTTTGTGACTTTTTCCAGTTTGTGACGTTTGTGACTTTTTCAGTTTGTGACGTTTATGACTTTTTCAGTTTGTGACGTTTGTGACTTTTTCAGTTTGTGACGTTTGTGGCGTTTGTGACTTTTTCCAGTTTGTGACGTTTGTGGCGTTTGTGCGCTCAGGGCCGCTGGGATCCGTCAGGAACCTGCGGGTCACCGACCCCACTACCAGCACCCTGAACGTCCGCTGGGAGCCGCCCGAGGGAAACGTCCGCGAATACGTCGTGACCTGGGTGCCGACGGCCGGGGGAGAGGAGGAAATGGTGAGATCCGCTCTGAACACGCCCAGAGATGCTCAGTCCTGGCTGACATGTTTTAAGATTTAAATGAACATATCAGTGGCTTTCCTTTTCCTCTGCTGCTCAGTTTTACCCTGAAATCAGTTTCCAGACCTGAGCTGGTTGATTGATGAGGTTTTCCTTCTTCCTGAATGAACGTCTGTAGTCCTGAACAGCTTCCTGGAGGAATCCCACATTTAATTCCCAGCATTCAGTTCCACCGTCAGCCTCTAACCTGCATGCAGACTCTCCTTTGTTTGGGATCCCTGACACAAATTCCTTCACATTTCTAAAGTCCAGACACAAAGTCAAGTTTCCACTCAAAATTTGGACAAATTTAAATTATAAATAAAAAATTTCAGTCTGAATTTCCTGCAGAGATTTCTGTCTGGTTTGAAATGAGGAGGACAGGAATACAGGAACCTGATATTTATCCTGGACAAAGCTGAGATCCCAAACTGAGCTTCGTCCAGCGGAGCCAGGCCTCAGCTGATCCCTCTTCCTGTCAAACCAGGACCAGGTCCCTGGAACCGTGTCCAGCACCGTCCTGAAGCAGCTGCAGCCGGACACGGAGTACTCGGTCACCGTCGTCCCCGTCTACCCAGAGATGGAGGGGAAGTCCATGTCTGAGACGGGGAAGACAAGTGAGACGCTTTCCCCTCCGGGAGGAACGCCGGCTGGATTTACGGTTGAACCCAGTGATTAAAACCCGCGTGTTCCTCCAGATCCTCTGGGCGGAGTGAAGAATCTGAAGGTGGTGGATGCCTCCATCAGCACGCTGACCGTCCGCTGGGACCCGGCCGTGGGAAACGTCCGGACCTACAAGGTCTTCTACGCCGCCCAGCCCGGAGGACAACAGGAAGTGGTGAGAGCCGTTTCCTGTCCCAGCTGACCTGAGGAGAAGCAAACATTCACCCTGAGGTCCAGCAGAAACTGATCAGGTCTTATGGGTCCAACAGGAGGAGGTTTCCGGCGGCACCACCACCACCGTCCTGAGGAACCTGCAGGCCGACACGCTCTACAGCGTGGCCGTGGTTCCCATCTACCCTGACGTGGAGGGGATCCGGCAGGAGGACCAGGGCAGGACGAGTAGGTCCACCAGAACCGGCCCGTGTCTAACCGACCTGCAGACCGGTCCGACCCGATTACAGCCGTTTCTCTGTGTGGTGAACCAAGCAGGAGAGGTCGCAGCCTGAAGGGGTCAGGGTTCATTTAAGGTCACGGGTCATTTAAGGTCAGGGTTCGTTTTAAGGTCAGGGGTCGTTTAAGGTCAGGGTTCGTTTTAAGGTCAGGGTTCGTTTAAGGTCAGGGGTTCATTTAAGGTCAGGGTTTTTTTAAGGTCAGGGGTTCATTTAAGGTCAGGGGTTAATTTAAGGTGAGGGGTCGTTTAAGGTCAGGGTTCGTTTAAGGTCAGAGTTCTTTTAAGGTCAGGGTTTTTTTAAGGTCAGGGGTTCATTTAAGGTCAGGGGTTCATTTAAGGTCAGGGGTCGTTTTAAGGTAAGGGTTCGTTTTAAGTTCAGGGGTCGTTTTAAGGTCAGGGTTCATTTTAAGGTCAGGGATTAATTTAAGGTCAGGGTTCGTTTTAAGGTCAGGGTTCGTTTTAAGGTCAGGGGTCGTTTAAGGTCAGGGTTCGTTTTAAGGTCAGGGGTCGTTTAAGGTCAGGGTTTGTTTAAGGTCAGGGGTTCATTTAAGGTCAGGGTTTTTTTAAGGTCAGGGTTCGTTTTAAGGTCAGGGGTCGTTTAAGGTCAGGGTTTCATTTAAGGTCAGGGGTTAATTTAAAGTCAGGGGTCGTTTTAAGGTCAGGGGTTAATTTAAGGTCAGGGTTCGTTTAAGGTCAGGGTTCGTTTAAGGTCAGGGTTATTTTAAGGTCAGGGGTTCATTTAAGGTCAGGGGTCGTTTTAAGGTCAGGGGTCGTTTTAAGGTCAGGGGTCGTTTTAAGGTCAGGGTTCATTTTAAGGTCAGGGTTCATTTTAAGGTCAGGGGTTAATTTAAGGTCAGGGTTCGTTTAAGGTCAGGGGTCGTTTAAGGTCAGGGGTTGTTTTAAGGTCAGGGGTCGTTTAAGGTAAGGGTTCGTTTAAGGTCAGGGGTTGTTTAAGGTCAGGGGTCGTTTAAGGTAAGGGTTCGTTTAAGGTCAGGGTTCGTTTAAGGTCAGGGTTATTTTAAGGTCAGGGGTTCATTTAAGGTCAGGGGTCGTTTTAAGGTCAGGGGTCATTTAAGGTCAGGGTTCGTTTTAAGGTCAGGGGTCGTTTAAGGTCAGGGTTCGTTTTAAGGTCAGGGTTCGTTTAAGGTCAGGGGTTCATTTAAGGTCAGGGTTTTTTTAAGGTCAGGGGTTAATTTAAGGTGAGTGGTCGTTTAAGGTCAGGGTTCGTTTAAGGTCAGAGTTCGTTTAAGGTCAGGGGTTCATTTAAGGTCAGGGTTTTTTTAAGGTCAGGGTTCGTTTTAAGGTCAGGGTTTCATTTAAGGTCAGGGGTTAATTTAAAGTCAGGGGTCGTTTTAAGGTCAGGGGTTAATTTAAGGTCAGGGTTCGTTTAAGGTCAGGGTTCGTTTAAGGTCAGGGTTATTTTAAGGTCAGGGGTTCATTTAAGGTCAGGGGTCGTTTTAAGGTCAGGGGTCGTTTTAAGGTCAGGGGTCGTTTTAAGGTCAGGGTTCATTTTAAGGTCAGGGGTTAATTTAAGGTCAGGGTTCGTTTAAGGTCAGGGGTCGTTTAAGGTCAGGGGTTGTTTTAAGGTCAGGGGTCGTTTAAGGTAAGGGTTCGTTTAAGGTCAGGGGTTGTTTTAAGGTCAGGGGTCGTTTAAGGTAAGGGTTCGTTTAAGGTCAGGGTTCGTTTAAGGTCAGGGTTATTTTAAGGTCAGGGGTTCATTTAAGGTCAGGGGTCGATTTAAGGTCAGGGGTCGTTTTAAGGTCAGGGGTCGTTTAAGGTCAGGGGTCGTTTAAGGTCAGGGTTAATTTTTAAAGCTGTACAGGAAATATCAAATGTGGCATTATGGAGAAGGTAGCGTCTAGCCATTGGTAACCATGGAGACAACGCCGCACCGCCATGTAGGCTAGCATGTATGGAAACAACTGGTTAGCATCTTTTAAAGGTTTAAGGGGAAACGCCGTTTATGACCTAGTGATATAAATCCTGGTGTGAATTCAGGCAAAGTCGGATCGACTCGTCAGCAGGTTGCCGTGTTGCTAGTTGCTGTCCGTTGACCCAAACATCTGTGTTCAGTTGCTGCTGCAGAAACGACCGTCTGAACAGTTTGAAAGGTTACAATGTGCAGCAGCTCTTCAGATGGAAACTCCTTAAATCAACATCTCACAGCGGGATGGGATAATGCTTTCCGAGTTTGGCTGCCCGGATGTTCCCAGGAATCCAGACAGATTTATCCCCAGCAGAAGAGCGTGGCCTGGTTTGCAGCACTGGAGTCACCTCAGATGTTTGGATGTGTTTCATTGTGGAACCTGAGGAGAGCGAGCTGCTCAGAGTTCATCAGCTGCTGTGGAAGCTGAAGCGCTCTCATAAAGCAGCGTGTTAAGGACTCTGCCCGTCCGCCGCAGCCTGCAGGGTAAATCAAACAGCCTGTCGTTCCTTTCAGAGCCTCTGGGCGGAGTGAGGAACCTGCAGGTGACCGACCCGACCACCAGCTCCCTGAGGGTCCGCTGGGAGCCGGCCGAGGGCGACGTCCGTCAGTACCGGGTCCTGTACGCGCCGGCGGCCGGCGGCGCCGAGAGCGCGGTGGGTGGGAGTTTAACTCCGGTTCCACCCGGACCAGTCCAGAACCTCATCGTTATAAGACAGAGCTGATCTGAATGAGGACGGGTCGGGAGCGAGGAGCTGATGCTGTGTTTGTGCTGCAGACGCAGGTTTCCGGGCTCACCACCAGCACGGTTCTGACGGAGCTCAGCCCGGACACCGAGTACAGAGTGACCGTTGTCCCCGTCTACGAGGACGTGGAGGGAAACCGCATGTCTGAGAACGGGAAAACCAGTGAGTTCCTCCCGAACCGGACCGGGCCGTGGTTCTGTAGACCGCCGGGGGTTCTGACCGCTCTCTGTGATCCGTTCGCAGAGGTTCTGGGCGGGGTGAAGAACCTGCAGGTCACCGACCCGACCACCAGCTCCCTGAGGGTCCGCTGGGAGGCGGCTGAGGGCAACGTCCGCCAGTACCGCATCTTCTACATCCCAGCAGCCGGCGGCGCCGAGGACATGGTGGGCGGCCGGGCCGGGCCGGTTCTAGATTAAACTAAGTATTTCTCTGGATTCTGAAGAAAGCTTTCAAACTTTAAAGGGCCGGTATCGTGTAAAACCAACGTTTTTCATCTTCCATCGTGTTTTAGTGTTTTCCCAGGAGAACTCAGCTCCTTCAGACTAGCCAGCAGCAATTAGCAAACATCTGCTGAGCTCATTATCAGAGCTGCTGCTCAGAGCGGCGCTGGTAGAAACGTTGTTAAGGGATTAATACAGGAGCCATGACTTCTTGGAGGTGGAGCTTCAGAAAGAGCAGGAGCTTCTTAAAGAGACAGAGACACAATTTCCAGGCGTTAAATCAGGAAGTAAAAGTTCCCGTTGAGTCATATCATGAAGGTACTGTAGTTCCTGCCTGGATAACACGTACCACCGGCCCTTTAACAGGATAGCTTCCTGGCTTAGTTCTGGGCCGTGCAGAACCCCTCAGAACCGACCCGCCTCTCTGTGTCTGTGGGAAACAGGAGCAGGTTTCGGGCGGAACCACCGACACGGTGCTGAGGAACCTGCTGTCGGACACGCCCTACACCGTTACCGTGGTTCCCGTTTACCCCGAGGGCGAAGGCTTGCGCCAGGCCGACAGAGGAAAGACCCGTAAGTACCGACCCGGTTCGGCAGAACCCACCGTTCACCTCTCTGGTCTGTCAGCTGTTTGTTCCCCTGCTTGTGTTTCCTGGGCTTGGACTCGGTTCTGACCGGACCCTGTCAGTCGGGGTTGATGTTTTCCTCCTGGCGCAGCATTAATGGATCCAGAACTAAACTAATAAAAATAAATCCACTTTCTGCTCAGTTATTGGCTGAAGGTCCGTCAGAAATATTTCTAGTTTTTAATCTTCAGATTGGAGCAGAGAGTTTCAGGATCCTGGTCATTCATGGAACTTCTTTACAAATGTGGACGCTGACATTAGCATTAGCTGCTACATGCTAGCATTGAGATGCTATTTCAGACTAGCACAGCTTCACTTATATGCTAACTCCTTTTAGCACAACCTAAACACAACAATAGCGTTTTCCAGCGTCCAATCAGATCGTTTGAAGCAGAAATGAAGAGAAGCTGCTTCCATCGCTAATGTTAGCGGATGTAGCGGTGCGCCAGATTTACGGTCGTACCAGAAACATTCACAGAAAAAGGTTCCAGTTGGAATGAAAATGTGATTAATAGCATCAGAATTTTTAACATGTTAACGAGTTTCTCACCAGTGACTCCAGTTTCCCTGGTGGTGAGCCTGGAACAGAACCTTCTGCTTTTATGGCGTCGTTTTGCACATCTGGTTGTGTTTATCTGTTGCTGTAAAACTGGTGTTTCACCCCCAACTGGGTCGGCGGGTTCAGAGTGAGACCAAACAACCTCTGACCCCCAGAAGAACCCGAACCAGGCTGCTCTCGGTGTGTTCCTGCCTGACCTTGTGTTGACCTCTGACCCCTGCAGTTCCGCGGATGCCGCCCAGGAACATCCAGGTGTACAACCCGACGCCCAGCAGCCTGAACGTCCGCTGGGAGGCGGCGTCGGGCCGGGTGCAGCAGTACCGCGTGGCCTATGCCCCGCTGAGCGGTGCCCGGGCCGCCGAGTCGGTGAGTCACGCCCCGCCGCAGAAACTGGGTCAGAACCGGGCCGATATGAGCCGGATAATGGATCCGGTCCGGTCCAATCAGCTGTTTACATAATTTTGTGTGAAACTGAAGGAGTTTAAAACGTCAAGCTGAGGTTTAAAGGTTTGGTTTTGTTCTCTGCACAGATAAAAATGTTTTCACTGATCCGGTTCCGGCTGGTTCTGATCCAAACCGAACCGTCAGGGAACGAGTCAGAACTTTTTAACTTCCCGGAAGTTCAGGATCTGTATCCCGGTCCTGATCCGGTACCGGGACCCGATCTGGCCAGAAGTCCTTCAGGCGGTTCTTTTTGTTTGTTTCAGCGTTTGGACCTTTGCTCAGTTTTACTAACTTCCTTCTCATCACTTTACATTTTTAATTTTTATACATTGTTTTACTATTATTATTTTTGTTTTTTATTATTAGTATTTATTTAAATGAATTTCCTGCTGGCGGTTCCCATGACGTCAGTTCTGGTTTTACGGCGTTCTGGGCCGAGCCTGCAGAACCTGGCGACCCGTGTTGCTGGGCGGTTAGCGTTAGCTCTGATGAACTTCCTGTCTCAGCGTTTCCAAGCCGGACAGAACCGATTGTTTCTGCAGTCTGAGCCGATGTCGGTTCTGGAAAAGCGAGCAGAACTGGACCTCATTTCCTGTTTTTGCTCTCTCTCTGGTTCTGGAAGGTTCTGGTTCCTGGAAGCATCACCAATGCCTACCTGGACAACCTGATCCCGGACACGCCCTACGCCATCACCGTCACGGCGCTGTACGCCGACGCCGAGGGGGCGTCGGTCAAGGGCGACGGCAAAACACGTAAGAACCCGACCGAAGGCCGAGCCGGCCCGGTTCTGGTCCGATTCTGGCTCTCTGCAACCAAATCACTGAGAGTTAATGAAAGAACGGGGTCAGGAGAACCGCACTTTAAAACGAAACAGGATTCTTGTAAAAAATTAGATTAATGTCATTTTTAGGTAAATAATTAAATTTTTCCTTTATAATCTGTAATCGGATTAATCAGAATAAATAATGAAGCATGAAGAAATGCATTTTAGTTCACACCGACATCTCAACATGACAAACATCATCACAGAGTAAAACCGTCTCAAACTGACCTGAAACAATGGTGTCAAAAATTCAGATCCTACAAATTAGTGGCGCAGATTAATTATTTAAGTTAAATTTAGCCTAATTTTAGTTTATACCACAGCAGTTGATTTTTAACTCAGATGTATTTTCATAAAATAGGTGACAAGGTTATTTACATTAGTAATTTATCTTTTTAAATGTTATTTACATTTTTAATGTTTATTTACATTTTTTTCATTAGTATTTTTATTTATTTAATTTTTAAAGATTTCATTAAAATGTGAAATCATAATTTTTATAATTTTTTTTATTTTATAAAATTGGTTATTGGCCATTTTCAAAAGTTCCTGATAGGTTTTCTTTTTGCCTTTCCGCCCAGTCGTCCATGTGATTCCCTGATTTTCAGTTTCCACACAGGAGACAGAATAAAAGCCAGACAGGAACTAAAGGGAGCCGGACAGCGTCCCTGTGGCGCTCCGGACACATTTCCTCTCCCTGCAGGGTCCCAGGTGGACTCAGTGTGTTTTCCAACCGTGTGTGTGTTCCAGTGCCCCGAGCCGGCCCCAGGAAAATGCGCGTGTACGACGCCACCACCAGCAGCCTGACGATCGGCTGGGACCACGCCGAGGGCCCGGTCCGCCAGTACAGGATCGCCTACGCCCCCATGACCGGAGACCCCATCACAGAGTTTGTGAGTTCAGCTTTCCGCCTTGGACTGGAAACAGGAATCGATAAAAACCCGAAAGGTAGACCAGCGGAGGATAGACCTGGAGGATCTGATCAACCACTGGTCTGGACCGAGGATCCAGACCGAGGTCTGGATCCTCAGTCTGGCCGGGATCCAGACCGAGGAGTCTCAGCTGAAGTCGTTTTAGTTCTCGGCACAAACTGCTTCATTAAAACCCGTCTGCTGAAAAGAAATGGTCTGTTTTCACGTTCTGGCTGTTTTGGGTAAACTCTGCTGACGTTCCGGCTCAGATATGCGATGAGGTCACTTCCCAGGACTCCCTCCATCCCATGAATCACCGTTAGCACGGCTAATTACGGCCTCTGTTGGACCAACACTGTCACGAGGAGCATCATGACATTATTAATGGCTCTGGGAACTGCCGGTGAGTCGCTGCAGACTGAGCAGAACCTCTGCGGTCCAGAACCGTTAGCTTCACCAGAACTGCCAACCGTTCTGCAGCGACTCAGTTTTAGTCCCACAGGAATTTAAGCTGTAAAATCTCAGTTTTCCTCATTAAAACAAACTTTAATTTAGTTACGCTGCTGTCAGCGTTCATGCCACCGTTGGACAACATGCTGCTAACACTTAGCTGACATTAGCATTTTGGCTAATTTTAGCTTATACTTTAGTGTTTGCATACTGAACGGAGTAAGCTGATGTTAGTAACCTACATGCTGATGATAGCAGTTAACTCTCCATTAGCATTGCAGCTCATTTGGATTTAGAAGCTAAGCTTAACAAATTGAATTGAATGACTCAATGCTAGTCAACATGCTATCAATACCCTACATAATATTGACATAATTTTAGCTAACCTAAGCACCTTAGCTAAACTTAACTAACGCACTTGATTACATCTTAGATGGAGTCCATAAGTAGAGGTCAAAATGCTACTGATAGCCCTCATGCTAATGAAAGCATTTAAGCTAAAATTAGTGTTTTAGGTTATTTTGATAGAAATGATAAATTTGGCACTTAAATTCAGGGACTTCCTAATCAATCAATCAATCAATCAAATTTTATTTGCATAGCACATTTCAGCAGCAAGGCATTTCAAAGTGTTTTACATAATTAAAATAAAAAACTGCATGTAATAAACGGTGAGAATGAGAAATAAAAAGCTGTAGAACTTTAGTTGAGACGCCGTCAACTGGGACTCCAACCCTTTGGACTTGTCAAAACGCCGTTTGACAAGGACTCTAACCTCTCGGACTAATCCCACTAATAAAACTGAACAAAAAACAGCTGGAGTCCAAAGACTTCAGAACCTCAGTGTTGATCCAAATCTCTAGAACTGGAGAACCAAAGTGGATCAGTAGAACATCTTAAACCCTGCTCTGTGAAACTGACGCCTTTCTGTCTCCTGATGTCCCAGACGATGGTTCCAGGGAACCGGAACAACGCCATGCTGCCCAGTCTGCTCCCAGACACGCCCTACAACATCACCGTGGAGGCCATCTATGCCGAGGGGCCCGGAGGGTCCCTGAACGGGAACGGACGGACAAGTGAGGAAGCCCAGCCTGGCTCAAAACCGTTAGCTTAGCAAGAACCATTAGCTTAGCCAGCAACTCAACCCAAATCAAAACCGTTAGCTTAGCTCCTCCAGATCCACTGGAACTGACGGCTCCTCTCCCGTCTCTCCAGTCGGCATGCTGAGTCCCAGAAACCTGCGGGTCTCAGATGAGTGGTACACCAGGTTCCGGGTATCCTGGGAGCCCGTCTCTGCTCCAGTTCAGGGATACCGGCTCATCTACTCGCCTCAAGGTGAGCGCTGCTCCATCTGTCTCACCTGGTTCCTGTGGTTCCTCTGTGGTTCCTCTGGTTCCTGTGGTTCCTCTGTGGTTCTTGTGGTTCCTCTGGTTCCTGTGGTTCCTCTGTGGTTCTTGTGGTTCCTCTGGTTCCTCTGTGGTTCCTCTGTGGTTCCTCTGGTTCCTGTGGTTCCTCTGGTTCCTGTTGGATCTAGCAGCCTCTGTCGTGTTTCCAGGTAAGGACCAGCCGGTGGACTTCTTTGTGGGCGACGTCACCTCGTTCACTCTGACCAACCTGGAGCCTGGAACCACCTACGATGTGAAGGTTCTGGCTCAGTACAACACCGGGGTCAGCGCGCCGCTCATAGGAGAGGGAACCACACGTAGGTCCCCCCCAGATGCATGATGGGAGTTCAGGTTAACATGGAGGCTGCTGACGGCTTGTTGTTCTGATCGCTGCAGTTTACCTGAACATCACCAACATTGAGACCTACGATGTCAGCCATGACAGCTTCTGCATCAAGTGGAGTCCGCACCGCGCGGCAACGTCCTACCGCATCAAACTCAACCCTGTGGACCGTAAGTCGCCTCTGTCTTTAGTCCACACACTGCCTGGAAATGTCCTGGAACTTCCTGGAAACATCCTGGATTATTGACGTTAAACAATTTTATCTTCTATTATTATTATTTTTACTACTATTAGTATCGTCTTTAGCATTAATATGTGAGGTCATAGTAATAACACTAAACATGTTAATTGTAACAATATTTTTATTTTATCTTTAGAACATAAACATAATTTTATATTTAAAGTCCATGTGGATCAGAGGAGGACATGTTGTCCCCCCGGGTCGAGTCGGTGTGGCCGGTTCTCTGACCTTTGACCTGGACTGGGTAATGCAGGCTCCAGTTCCGACCCGCAGCAGCTGGAACCGGGTTTGGGTTTGACAGGAATCCGTGGTGTCGGTTCCCTCCAGCTCTCAGGTCCGTCTGGTTCCTGTTGCTGCTCAGACTCGGGTTTGGAGATGAAGCTTCGCTGGATGTGCTAGTCATTAGCCGCCGGAACAAATCGGCGGCTAATGACCGAGGGTGAAGAACCGCAGACAGCTGGGAGCCGTCCAGTGAAACCAGTGGGTTCTCCAGAGAAACAAGGGCTCAGTGTGAGGAAGGCTGGCAGGTCTCTTCTGCAGTTAGTTAGTGATGTCAGCCTGAGGGTCGGATTCATCGGCGTTCCGGTGAGGAGCAGCTGATCGCTCCTAAAACATTTTCAGCTCATCCAGACCTGAAGACTGCTAAGCTCTGCATTTAGCGCTTTTAGCTCTCCATAAATATTTTTTTCTGGATAAAATCTAAAGCGCTAATTTAATTGGCTGTTTCATAAACTTTCAGTTGAATAAAGTTTGACGTTTGTATTGAAGTTTTAGTCGACTTTAGGAGTTCCTCAAGCAGTTTGATATTCATGTTCATGTTCTGATTTTGAAGTCAGTTTACGTAGCAGTTCAGTTTCCCCTCCTGAACTTTATTGGACAAAAGCTCCAATCATGTCCATGGACCAACCAATGAGAGAGTTCCTCAACGGCTAAAACACTGAGGCATGCTGGGTACCAACGGTCTGCAATCTGGTGCGTTAGCATTAGCTTCTGCTAAATATCATGATGGCTTAACATTACTGGCTGGTTCCGGTTGGCTCCAGTCTGTTCCTGTTGGTTCCTTTTGGTTCCGGTTGGTTCCAGTTGGTTCCTGTTGGCTCCAGTTGGCTCCTGTTGGTTCCAGTCTGTTCCTGTTGGTTCCGGTTGGTTCCAGTTGGTTCCTGTTGGTTCCGGTTGGCTCCAGTTGGCTCCAGTCTGTTCCTGTTGGTTCCTGTTGGTTCTGGTTGGCTCCAGTTGGCTCCAGTCTGTTCCTGTTGGTTCCGGTTGGCTCGAGTCTGTTCCTGTTGGTTCCGGTTGGCTCCAGTTGGTTCCTGTTGGCTCCAGTCTGTTCCTGTTGGTTCCGGTTGGCTCCAGTTGGTTCCTGTTGGTTCCTGTTGGTTCCGGTTGGTTCCGGTCGGTTCCAGTTGGCTCCAGTCTGTTCCTGTTGGTTCCTGTTGGTTCCTGTTGGTTCCGGTTGGCTCCAGTTGGCTCCAGTCTGTTCCTGTTGGTTCTGGTTGGTTCCAGTTGGTTCCTGTTGGTTCCTGTTGGCTCCAGTCTGTTCCTGTTGGTTCCTGTTGGTTCCGGTTGGCTCCAGTCTGTTCCTGTTGGTTCCGGTTGGCTCCAGTTGCTTCCAGTTGGTTCCTGTTGGTTCCTGTTGGCTCCTGTTGGCTCCTGTTGGCTCCAGTTGGTTCCTGTTGGTTCCAGTCTGTTCCTGTTGGTTCCGGTTGGCTCCAGTTGGTTCCTGTTGGCTCCAGTCTATTCCTGTTGGTTCCGGTTGGCTCCAGTTGGTTCCTGTTGGTTCCTGTTGGTTCCGGTTGGTTCCGGTCGGTTCCTGTTGGCTCCAGTTGGCTCCAGTCTGTTCCTGTTGGTTCCTGTTGGTTCCTGTTGGTTCCGGTTGGCTCCAGTCTGTTCCTGTTGGTTCCGGTTGGCTCCAGTCTGTTCCTGTTGGTTCCGGTTGGTTCCGGTCGGTTCCTGTTGGTTCCTGTTGGTTCCTGTTGGTTCCTGTTGGCTCCAGTTGGCTCCAGTCTGTTCCTGTTGGTTCCGGTTGGCTCCAGTTGGCTCCAGTCTGTTCCTGTTGGTTCCGGTTGGCTCCAGTTGGTTCCTGTTGGTTCCGGTTGGCTCCAGTTGGCTCCAGTCTGTTCCTGTTGGTTCCGGTTGGCTCCAGTCTGTTCCTGTTGGTTCCGGTTGGTTCCGGTCGGTTCCTGTTGGTTCCTGTTGGCTCCAGTTGGCTCCAGTTGGTTCCAGTTGGTTCCTGTTGGCTCCAGTCTGTTCCTGTTGGTTCCGGTTGGCTCCAGTTGGTTCCTGTTGGTTCCGGTTGGTTCCGGTCTGTTCCTGTCTGACCCGTTCCCGTGTTCGTCCTCCTCAGCCTCCAGTTTGGGTCAGCAGGAGGTCACCATCCCGGCCGGCCTGCCTCAGTACTGCTTCGACGAACTCTCTCCGGACTCTCTGTACACAGCCACCGTCTTCGTTCAGACTCCCAATCTGGAAGGTCCAGGAGTCGGCGCCAAGGAGCGGACACGTGAGTCCAGAAGGTTCCTGAACTATTGGTGGTTCTGGTCGGTCCTGGAACCCGGCCTTCTGTTCTAGTTTACTGGAATAAGCTGATTTTTTCCTGCATTTTTTTTGCTACAGTGAAATTAAAATCTGAACCAAAGTCAAACTGGGTTCCTTAGCAGCAACTGGTTTGTTCCTGGTTCTGGTTTACTGATCAACATGTTGGTCATTCTGTTTGCTCTCAGTGGTGAAGCCGACTCCGGTTCCGACTCTGCCCCCAACCCCGACGCCGCCCCCCACCATCCCACCTGGATGGGCAGGTGAGTCTGCAGCAGAGAGAGTTTACCTGGATGGGAAGCGGTTCTGATCCGCAGAGAGGAAACATCCCCGCAGTGTGACCATGAGTAAACAGTATGTTACTCTAGTCTAGACGGGAGGAAGTAGCTGCACGAACATCCATCTCTACTTCCTGTTCAGACTCGGAAACATTCCTGAAGTCTGTCGAGGTTAAGAGGCTCTGATGGGTCAGAACCAGAAGAACTGGGTCAGAGTTCTGGCTGCGTACGTTGAGCTTTGCTTGGTGTGTGTGCAGTGTGTAAAGGAGCCAAAGCAGACGTTGTGTTCGTCATCGACGGCTCCTGGAGCATCGGGGAGGAGAGCTTCACCAAGGTCGTCCACTTCGTCTCCAGCATCATCGCCGCCTTCGACGTCGTCGGACCGTCAGGGATGCAGGTCAAAGTTCAAACATCATCATTAATCTGAAAGTCATTGATAAATCATTTCATAATCTGCTGATCAGCAGATTATTTATATTTAAAATAAAGGAGATTATGTTATTAGATTTTTACACAAATGATTTTCACATAAATAGAATAAATAAATCTGATTTATTTATTCTATTTATTCATTTATTTATCAAAGATAAATAGTGGCTCTAATCGGTCCGCTCCGATTAGAGCCACTAACAAAAATCTGACTCTTTTCTTTTCTCACAATTTTGATTTTAATTCTGAAACAAAAAACTAAATAGATGTTTTAGTGGCCCTGGTCCTGTTCAACAGCGATGGCACGCAACACAGTGAAATATATTTATATATAAATATCATAAGGTCACATTTCAAGAATAATTATTTTAATCTTTGTTCCTGTAAAATAATCAAACTTTAAACAGTAAAGCTTCAGATTTTCCTTCCACTCAACTTTCCATTTTAATGCAGCGATCCCTCTGTCACATGTTCACTACAAAACATTTCTGTTGAATTAATTTTAATTGTTGCTGTGATGTGATGAGAAGCAAAAGGTTTGCTTTCCACTCACTGTAAAACGGAACCGGCCATGTTTAGTTTATACTGGATCTCCGTCTCGGAGGATCCAGAGATTAATCCGGATTATTCCAGATGTTCTGATGAAGCCGCTCCTATTCCAGGTTTCCTTCGTTCAGTACAGCGACGGCTCAAAGACCGAGTTCAAGCTCAACTCATACGCAGACAAAGGCGTCGCCATGGCAGCGGTGCATCACATCCGCTACCGAGGAGGAAACACCAAGACAGGTGTGTTTGGATGGTCCGATACAGTCCTGGTACTGGTCCTGGTCCATGTCCGGTCCGGTCCATGTCCAGTCTGGTCCTGGTCCCGGTCCTGGTCCCGGTCCCGGTCCATGTCCGGTCCGGTCCCGGTCCTGGTCCCGGTGCGGTCCATGTCCTGGTCCCGGTCCTGGTCCATGTCCGGTCCTGGTCCCGGTCCTGGTCCTGGTCCATGTCCTGGTCCCGGTCTGGTCCGGTCCTGGTCCTGGTCCCAGTCCGGTCCATGTCCTGGTCCCGGTCCTGGTCCATGTCCGGTCCTGGTCCCGGTCCTGGTCCTGGTCCATGTCCTGGTCCCGGTCTGGTCCAGTCCTGGTCCATGTCCTGGTCCCGGTCCTGGTCCTGGTCCCGGTCCGGTCCCGGTCCGGTCCATGTCCTGGTCCCGGTCCATGTCCGGTCCTGGTCCTGGTCCTGGTCCATGTCTGGTCCTGGTCCCGGTCTGGTCCTGGTCCATGTCCCGGTCCCGGTCCAGTCCATGTCCGGTCCAGTCCTGGTCCCGATCCAGGTCCGGTCCTGGTCCCGGTCCGGTCCTGGTCCATGTCCTGGTCCCGGTCTGGTCCGGTCCTGGTCCTGGTCCATGTCCTGGTCCCGATCCCGGTCCGGTCCTGGTCCCGATCCCGGTCCGGTCCTGGTCCCGGTCCCGGTCCGGTCCTGGTCCATGTCCGGTCCGGTCCATGTCCAGTCCGGTCCTGGTCCCGGTCCCGGTCCGGTCCCGGTCCTGGTCCGGTCCTGGTCCTGGTCCCGCTCCGGTCCTGGTCCCGGTCCATGTCCTGGTCCCGGTCCGGTCCTGGTCCCAGTCCTGGTCCCGGTCCCGGTCCGGTCCATGTCCCGGTCCCGGTCCATGTCCGGTCCCGGTCGCGGTCCTGGTCCCGGTCCCGGTCCGGTCCCGGTCCGGTCCTGGTCCTGGTCCCGCTCCGGTCCTGGTCCCGGTCCATGTCCTGGTCCCGGTCCGGTCCTGGTCCCGGTCCGGTCCTGGTCCCGGTCCATGTCCGGTCCTGGTCCCGGTCCCGGTCCATGTCCGGTCCTGGTCCCGGTCCTGGTCCCGGTCCTGGTCCCGGTCCGGTCCTGGTCCCGGTCCGGTCCTGGTCCCGGTCCTGGTCCTGGTCCCGGTCCCGGTCCGGTCCGGTCCCGGTCCCGGTCCGGTCCGGTCCTGGTCCCGGTCCTGGTCCTGGTCCCGGTCCCGGTCCGGTCCGGTCCTGGTCCCGGTCCGGTCCTGGTCCCGGTCCGGTCCTGGTCCCGGTCCGGTCCTGGTCCCGGTCCATGTCCTGGTCCCGGTCCTGGTCCCGGTCCTGGTCCCGGTCCGGTCCTGGTCCCGGTCCGGTCCTGGTCCCGGTCCGGTCCTGGTCCGGTCCTGGTCCCGGTCCGGTCCTGGTCCCGGTCCCGGTCCGGCCCGCCTGTCTCCGGCCTGCCGCTCTAACCTGTGGGTGTGAACAGGCGAGGCGCTGAAGCACACGTATGAGAAGGCCTTCTCGGTGGAGAACGGGATGCGGAGGAACGTCCCCAAGGTGGTGGTGGCCATCACGGACGGTCGGTCTCAGGACGAGGTGAAGAAGAACGCCGCCAAGCTGCAGCATGCAGGTAATGATGCAGCGATTTATGGCTCCGTTTCCTCCTAAAGGTTTATTATCCACTCCACCAGCAGAGGGCACTAATGGGCCAGTAGAGGAGCTATTCTTTAATTTAGCACCTTTGCTAACTTTGAAAACGTCTAGCGCACTTCGCTTCATGTTGCAGGATGAATTCCAAACGCTAATTCACGCAGCTGTTTGGTAAACATTCAGCTAAATGAAGTTTAGTGTAGTTTTGGTTATCAACTGTTTTCAGATATTTATATTCACGCTCTTATTTTGAAGTTGGTGAACACTGTTTTATCCACATCCTGAAGGGCAAACTCTACAGGTCGGTGTGTAATTACACATGTTACCCTGCAGAGGGTGACATACTGTGTAGTACAGTAAGTCCAGTCCTCCAGAGACGGACTCAGACCGGGACAGTCTCAGAACCGCCTGCAGCGAGCCGACCGTCTGATTCAGGTGTGCTGGAGCAGGAAGCTGCAGGACGGCTGCACCTGAGCACCGCTGCTCTAGTACAACATATTGTATCATTGACACATGGTGGGTGTCAACATTGTTGAAGTTAGCGTGTTAGCATTAGCTTCTGCTACATGCTGTATTGGTACAGTGCTTTAGCGTTAGCGGAACTAGCTTTGTAGCTAGCGGTTCTAACCGCTCCAGTCTAACAGCTGGAAGTTAAAACTTGTTTGTTGTCGCTTCTCTTTTGGATCCTGAGGGAACCAGGAACTGTTTCTCTCTGGACGCCATTTTGTGTCCTTTATTGCCTTCATGTTGACCCAAACATCCAGACGTCCTCAGTTTCACCAAATGGACCAAAATGGAGTCCAAAGTCTGAACTTTTCCAAACTTACATCAGGATCCCTTTGATCTGAGGTCGTTTCAGATGATGGAGACAGAAATCAGTGAGGTTCTGACCGTGGCTCTGGTTCTGACCCGTGGCTCTGGTTCTGACCCGGGTTCTGACCCGTGGCTCTGGTTCTGACCCGTGGCTCTGCTCCCAGGGTACAGCGTCTTCGCCATCGGCGTGGCGGACGTGGACTTCGTGGAGCTGCAGGAGATCGGCAGCAAGCCCAGCGACAGACACGTGTTCGTGGTGGACGACTTCGACGCCTTCGACTCCATCAAGGAGAATCTGATCACCTTCATCTGCGAAACGTCGACTTCCTGTCAGTCCGCCTCCGTTTCCGCCTCTCACTCTGAAACCGTTCCCCAATGAACGCTCTGTTCCCTCCACAGCCTGTCCTCTCATCTACCTCAATGGCTTCACCTCACCTGGTGAGTTCTAGCTTCAGGTGGAACCGGGTCAGAACCCTGCTCCTCCTCTTCATCCTCCTCCTCTTCCTCAGGGTTCAGGATGCTGGAGGCCTTCAACCTGACGGAGAAGACCTACAGCTCCGTCCCCGGCGTCTCCATGGAGCCCGGATCCTTCAACAGCTACACGGCGTACCGGCTGCACCGCAACGCCTTCCTGACCCAGCCCAGCACGTGAGTCCCTGCCGGGTCGCCGGGTCTGCTCACTGGTTCTGGTCCAGATTTATGTTGTGTAGAAGCTGAATGCTACTTCTCCATGCTAGCCTGAGGGTTCTTATCCAGAACCGGAACCAGAGGACCTGAGGGTCTATGCTGTGTTTTCTGGATGTTCTCCAGGCCGGCTTTCTAACTGTCTGTGCAGGTTCAGGTCAGAGGTCATCCTGATCTGGTTCCTCTGCAGGTCCAAAGATGGTAACTTCAGATTCTGTTCAGCTGGAGAAAGTTCTGGCTCCCCTTCATTGATTTGTTGTGTCTGTTCAGTGATTGGCTGGTTCAGAGGCACCTTGTGACATCATAATATGGTAGTCATGGAAACTGATCTCAACTACAGTGGGAGCTTATAGAAATGAGAGCAGTCCCTGGACTGAGCCCTGGGGAACCCCACATGTGGTTCAGTCTGATGGGGCCAATGCATTCTAACGTAGCGACTCTATGGCAGCTTCTAGTTTCAGCTCTATGTGTCCTGAGCAGAGAGCTGCACCCAGACGGCCTGCCCGACACCTTCACCATCATCCTGATGTTCCGCCTGCTGCCCGACTCTCCCGCCGAGACCTTTGACCTCTGGCAGGTCTCCTCCAAGGACCACAAGCCTGAGACCGGAGTCACCGTGGACGGTGAGTCCGCCGCGGTGCTGGAGGGCAACGAGGGCAACGCAGAGCAATGCAGGGCAACACAGGGGAACCAGTGCTCAGCTAGTGATGCTATGCTAGCAGTGCTCAGCTAGTGATGCTATGCTAGCAGTGCTCAGCTAGTGATGCTATGCTAGCAGTGCTCAGCTAGTGATGCTATGCTAGCAGTGCTCAGCTAGTGATGCTATGCTAGCAGTGCTCAGCTAGTGATGCTATGCTAGCAGTGCTCAGCTAGTGATGCTATGCTAGTGGTGCTCATAAAGCTCCAGTTGATCCTCCTTGCTTCTAATTAAAACGTATCAGATTCCTTAATATCTTTGTTTTGACATCTGACTGAACAAATTCCCTATTCTGAACAGATCTTGAACAGTTCTTCTGTCTCTGATTTGAACAGTTCTCTTGGTTCTGAACAGTTCTCTCTCCTCCAGGTTCTGCTCAGACTGTTTCGTTCTACAATAAGGACGAAACCGGAGAAATCCAGAGAGTCACGTTTGACCACAGCCTGGTGAAGAAGATCTTCCATGGCAGCTTCCACAAGGTAAGCCGTCCAGGCCCCTCCCCCACCCGCTGCTGCTCACATCAGGACGTCTGAATCATGAAACGTTTTTCTGCTCTGAGGAGAAAATCTTTAGGGGGAGCGTCTCTGTTCCTCCCAGTCCAGATGAGGAGATGGAGCACTAACATCTGAGGAGGTCAGACAGCGCCCCCCGCAGGTTAAAGGCAGCGCATCAGGCCACGCTTGTCTCGATCCCTGAACCATTTCCAGAGAGCCAGACCGTCCATGAATATATCAGGAATATTCCACAGCGCCGTTATTTTTATCCAAATATATCCCAGGAAACATTTGATGTTTTGATACGTAAACCGTGAATTCTTCCTAGAAATCTAGAAACCGTTTGGTTTAGTTTTTATTCGTTAGATGTCAGAGTTGCTGCTAAATGCTTCATGTCTGACTTCATGACGGTTAGTAATAAACACACAGTGGTTTGAAGTAACGAAGTACTTCGTTACTGTACTTAAGTACAATTTTCATGTATCTGTACTTAAGTAGATTTAATAATGGGTACTTTCTACTTTTACTCCACTACATTTTACAGTAAGTATCTGTAGTTTCTACTTCACTACATTTCTACTAAACTGTCCCGTTTCTCGTTACATCCAAGTCGCGTTGAGCTTTTTGTCCGTTAAAATGTGACGTTCAGGGTTTTAAAGTGGCGCCGTAAAATCCGAGCAATAACGTGACTTAGTGTCTGTTGTCACCCATCGCCTCCACCTTTACTCGCACGCGGAGCTCCAGACATGCGCAGTGGTTTCCTCTGAGCGGGAGAAGATGTCTGTCTAATCGTCAGTAATATAATAGCTGCATATAAGATATGGCGACATGTAAAATCAGCAGCGCTTCGCTTCCACAGACAGTGGGACTGAGTCCAACTTTTAGCGTCACTTGGAAGGAAAGCTTAAAGAAAGGTAAGATCTGTGGACGTGATGCTAGCTAAGCTAGCTGTACTGAGACACATGTTGCATCTGCGCTGAAAAAAAGTTGCTACTCATGCCATTGTGTGTTGACTGAGGTGTTCATATATGGGACAACGCTGTGACCAAAGTGCAATATAGTAATATGACATTCAGGAACGATCCGATTCTTCTGGACGGATCTTTACTAAGTCCTAAGGACTGAAGCCTCACTGAGAGCCGTTCTTTGTTCTTGTGTACACTGCAGTAGCTAACACATACACACGTTTATTTAATCGCCGAATAAGTAAAAGTTGAACGAACACAGAGCATGCTCATTGATTGATCTCCTGTCATGGTGGCAAACATCGCAGTGGGAGGGAGGATGAGAACAGTCATGGTGCTCCTTCTGCTTGGTTTCTTGTTGCGCCGTTGGACAGTGTTCATAGTTGAACGTTATTTACCGTTAATTGCGATGTTTCAGTTGTGGTTTCTGACATGGGCAATATGGGCAATGGTCCAGGGTGTTATTTTTCTAGGGATAGCAGGAGACCTCTGCGGATTGTAGCACAGCAATGAAAGCAAAACAGAATGAAATGAGTTTTAATTGATACTGGTTAAATATATTTCAGCTCTAAGTATTTAACATCTAGGTGTTTTTATGGGAATGTGGATCTTTCAGATCAATCTGAGAACCAATTTTGATAAACTTAATTTTATTATATCATGTAGCGCAGGGCGCTGGTCTTGGTCTCGGGTTCGGTGGTCTTGACTACAACTCTGCTACGTGGCTCCTTGGTTGCATGTTCTCCCTCACCCACCTTCTTTCCATCCCCTTTCTGTTGGATTTCTTTCTAAATAAATGTCACTAATGAAGTTCATGTTATGTTAGGACAGGAGACGAGATGTTTCCATTCCTGAAATTATGATTCATAGAATCACATATCTAAGTATAAACTGTTACAGAGAATAAACACAATAAGGACATGTTTAATCTGTGGCATTGTTCATTAAAATGGCACATTTCTTATGTATTAAAATTAAATACGATCAGTTCACTTAATGATATTAGCGATTAGGTTATCCATTCAGCAAGTACTTTTACTTTTAATACTTAAGTATTTTTAAAAGCCAGTACTTTTTTACTTTTACTTGAGTACATTTTTTGAGTACTTTCTCCACCACTGTAAACACACAGCAGCGATGCCAGTCAGCCACTTCCTGCCTCCATATCAGATTCCTTAATATCTTGGTTTGGATATTAAGGAACTGGCTAGGCGCCACTTCCTGCCCTCTGGCGCCACTTCCTGCTGCCATTGTGCTGCAGGAAGTGAGCAGTAAATAACCGAGAGGATGTTTGGGATTCCAGTGGCGGCGCCTGTGAAACGGGTCCAGTAAACCTAGCAGTGGTTCTGGAGAGGAGGCGACCCGGTCTGGTGTTCCTCTGGTTCTACGCTGCACCAGAAGGTTTTTCTGATCTCGGATCAAAGTTCTGGACTCGGTTCCTCCTTTGTTCTGGTTCAGTCGGGCTTTTCCAGGAAACCTTGATCCATGTTTCCTGTGAATCAGTGCGAGTGAGACACTGTCAGTGTGATCCTATCTGTGTTTAGACCCGGCCTCAGGTTCTGGGGCTCAGGCCCAGGTCTGATCTCTGGGGGTTCGAAACATTAGATGTTCTCACAGAGATGGAGGTGTTTTACTCCGACATGTGAACCAGAACCGGGCCCAGAACCAGAACCGGGCCCACAAGGCCCACTGACCCGTGTTCTCCTCCCTCAGCTCCACATCCTGGTTTCCTCCAGCAGCGTGAAGCTGAAGGTCGACTGCCAGGAAGTGGAGGAGAAGAAGACAAAGGCGGCCGGCAACGTTTCCAGAGACGGGTACCAGGTTCTGGGCAAGATGGCCAAGTCCATCGGGTCCAAAGGCCAGTCTGCCACGGTGAGTCAGCGGCCCCCGAACCACCACCAGGAACCCAGACAGGTTAAATCATTTCATCCCCAATGATCTGGAGACATACGACAAAATACAGACATATCACCTGTACAGGCGAGATATGAAATGAAACATAATAACATGGAATAAATGATAATAACATGGAATAAATGATAATAACATGGAATAAATGATAATAACATGGAATAAATGATAATAACATGGAATAAATCATAATATTGAATAAATCATAATAACATTGAATAAATCATAATAATGAATAAATCATAATAATGAATAAATCATAATAATATATAAGGTATGTGTAATAAACCACAGGATGCAGCAGCAGGTCTGCATCTGCTGCAGTTGCTGCAGTAACTGGATCCAGACCTCCTGCTGCTTTTCCTGTTTACGGATCAGAACCGTGTCCAGCATCATGTTCTGCTGTTCCCTCCTCAGTTCCAGCTCCAGATGTTTGACATCGTCTGCAACCTGGCCTGGACCAGCCGGGACCGCTGCTGCGACCTGCCCTCCATGGTGAGAGTCTTTTACCCTGCAGCCTCGGCTGACTGAATCTTTGCTGCTGCACTCGGCGCTCCAAACCCGGGTTCTGTTCCTGACCCGGTTTCCCTCTGAGGTTCTGTTGGGTTTGTTCCAGAACTTTCACAGAACATCCCGGCTGCAGCACAAAACAAGGAAACTATGCCAACATGTTTGGCTGGAGTCTCCAGAGCTTCTGAGAGTTTCACAGGAAAATGTGGAGGAAGGAAAAACTGCAGCTCAGCCTGAGGATTTTCTGAAAGAAGCAGCTAACAGTTTATTTAAAGAGTTTATTCATGTAAACCCAACAGTGCTGATCTGATCAGGCTGCTGGCTGCAACATGTTTTCCCTCCACTAAACTTTCCATCAACCTTTAGCAACTTCCTCTCAGAGGAATCAGAACTCTGATTAATTCTGCTTCCGGTTCAGAACCAGAACTATAGGTGCTTTGGTACCAGTTTCCTCTGTCTTCCACGTTGACCTTTGACCTGTGTTTGTCCTGCAGAGAGACGAGCTGAAGTGCCCCGCCCTGCCCAACGCCTGCACCTGCACGTCGGAGGCCAGCGGCCAGCCGGGCCCCCAGGGTCCAGTGGTGAGTCAGCGCTCAGGCCCGGTTCACAAACCCGGCAGAACCGGCGGTTCTGGAGACCCTGGAATCCGACCAGAACCAATGATGCAACCGCTAAGCGAACACAGGAAGGAGGCAGAACAAGAGCTAAGAAACACAGCTGCAACATGCTGCAACTTCTGACTGGCAACAGGTTGCCTCTGGTAGCTCCAACAGGTTGCCTCTGGTAGCTGCAACAGGTTGCCTCTGGTAGCTGCAACAGGTTGCCTCTGGTAGCTCCAACAGGTTGCCTCTGGTTGCTGCAACAGGTTGCCTCTGGTTGCTGCAACATGCTGCAACTTCTGACTGGCAACAGGTTGCCTCTGGTAGCTGCAACAGGTTGCCTCTGGTAGCTGCAACAGGTTGCCTCTGGTTGCTCCAACAGGTTGCCTCTGGTTGCTGCAACAGGTTGCCTCTGGTAGCTGCAACAGGTTGCCTCTGGTTGCTCCAACAGGTTGCCTCTGGTTGCTGCAACAGGTTGCCTCTGGTTGCTGCAACAGGTTGCCTCTGGTAGCTGCAACAGGTTGCCTCTGGTAGCTGCAACAGGTTGCCTCTGGTAGCTGCAACAGGTTGCCTCTGGTAGCTGCAACAGGTTGCCTCTGGTTGCTCCAACAGGTTGCCTCTGGTAGCTGCAACAGGTTGCCTCTGGTAGCTGCAACAGGTTGCCTCTGGTAGCTGCAACAGGTTGCCTCTGGTAGCTGCAACAGGTTGCCTCTGGTTGCTCCAACAGGTTGCCTCTGGTTGCTCCAACAGGTTGCCTCTGGTTGCTGCAACAGGTTGCCTCTGGTTGCTGCAACAGGTTGCCTCTGGTTGCTGCAACAGGTTGCCTCTGGTTGCTGCAACAGGTTGCCTCTGGTTGCTCCAACAGGTTGCCTCTGGTTGCTGCAACAGGTTGCCTCTGGTTGCTGCAACAGGTTGCCTCTGGTTGCTCCAACAGGTTGCCTCTGGTTGCTCCAACAGGTTGCCTCTGGTTGCTGCAACAGGTTGCCTCTGGTAGCTGCAACAGGTTGCCTCTGGTTGCTGCAACAGGTTGCCTCTGGTTGCTCCAACAGGTTGCCTCTGGTTGCTCCAACAGGTTGCCTCTGGTTGCTGCAACAGGTTGCCTCTGGTTGCTCCAACAGGTTGCCTCTGGTTGCTCCAACAGGTTGCCTCTGGTTGCTGCAACAGGTTGCCTCTGGTTGCTCCAACAGGTTGCCTCTGGTTGCTCCAACAGGTTGCCTCTGGTTGCTGCAACAGGTTGCCTCTGGTAGCTGCAACAGGTTGCCTCTGGTTGCTGCAACAGGTTGCCTCTGGTTGCTCCAACAGGTTGCCTCTGGTAGCTGCAACAGGTTGCCTCTGGTTGCTGCAACAGGTTGCCTCTGGTTGCTGCAACATGTCGGTGTGTTGCATCATTCATGTGTTCATGGCGTGATTCCAGTCTGCTCCGTCCACCTTCACATGATGCAGCAACCTGCTGCAACTAGAGGTTGCGGCAGCTGGTTGCTGCATTGTGTTGCTGCAGCGGCAGGTTGCTGCAGCAACCTGCCGCTGCAGCTCGCTGTGTGTCCCCGCAGGGCGCTCCCGGGAGTAAGGGGCCCCGAGGTGAGCGAGGCGAAGCCGGAGCTCCGGTGAGTTTCTCTGATCAAAGATCCTCTCCGCTGCAGGACGCTCCACTCGTTACATGTCTCATGCTGCTCTCTGTGCCTCAGGGGCCAGCAGGGCCGCCAGGAAACATCGGACCCCCAGGGCCCATGGGTCTGCCCGGCCCCCAGGGGCCCAGCGGCATGTCCATCCCTGGAGAGGCCGTAAGTCCGACTCACACACCTGGACTTCCTGTCAGATTTTAACATCCATCAGTTTCCTGTGAAACCGAATAAAAAGAAGATTCTTTACTGTGGTCATAAACCCCTCGGTCGGTTCTGACCCGGTCTGTCGGTTCTGACCCGGTCTGTCAGTTCTGACCGGTCGGTTCTGACCCGGTCTGTTAGTTCTGACCGGTCGGTTCTGACCCGATCTGTCAGTTCTGACCGGTCGGTTCTGACCCGGTCTGTTAGTTCTGACCGGTCGGTTCTGACCCGGTCTGTTAGTTCTGACCAGTCGGTTCTGATCTGACTCCCTGTGCTCTCCTCCTCAGGGCCGGCCGGGACCGAAGGGAGACCCCGGAGACTCAGGCCTTCCGGGACAGAAGGTAAGCCCGGTTCTGCTCTGGTTCTGGACCGGAAGCAGATAAAACTCATGTTCTGACAACCGGACCGGATTCGGGTAGGATCTGGACCAGACCACACCCAGAGTGTGAGGGATTCCCTGGCCAGGTCCAGAATGTTCTGAGAGGCAGCAGAACCGGAACCGGGTCAGCTGGGATTTTAAAGTTTAAGTTTTCGTTATGAACATAGAGAGAATTATATTATTGTTATTACTATTGTTATTACTATTGTTATTACTATTGTTATTACTAAATGTTTGATAGATATGATCAGTTATTCTTATTGGGTCAAAGTTTGTTGTTAGTGTAGGAACGCACTTCCTGTTTAGATTCTTCGCCTCTGCTGGTTACCGTGGAAACTGCAGAGTTCTGACAAATGACCCGGTTCCGGGTCCAGATGTACTGTCCAACACCTTTGGGTCCGGACAGCAGAACTTCAACTTGTTTTTTGGTTCTGCAGGGTTCTCCTGGTGCCGTTGGTCCCATCGGACCCGTCGGACCTTCTGGAGTAAGGGTGAGTGCCGAGCGATTCGGTTCTGTCAGAACACAGGAAGTTCTGGTTCTGAACCCAGGTTCTCCTGTTTCCAGGGACCTTCAGGAAAGGAGGGACCAACCGGACCCAGAGGACCACCAGGACCCATGGTGAGACTGCCGGAGGTTCTGGACCTACTGGACCTGCTGGACCTTCTGGACTGACTAGACCTGCTAGACCCATTAGACCTACTGGAGCTGACCTCTGTGTGTTTCCTTCCAGGGCCCTCCAGGAACTCCAGGAATTCAAGGCCCTTCAGGACAGCCTGGGAACCCCGGGGACCTTGGCCCCCCGGTGAGTGTTGGGAATCTCAGAACATTTCTGGAGTTCTGCTGCTGAAGGTCCAAATGTTCTGGTTCTGTTCTGCTTCCAGGGAGTTGTCGGTCCAAAGGGAGACAAAGGAGAGCGGGTGAGTCCGATCGTCTCCAGCTGAACGTGTCAGAATCAGAAACCCCATTTCTTTATTTACTGTTCACCTGCGCAATGCATGCTGGGACGTTAACACTGGTCGGTTATAATGGACTGGAGGCACAAAAACATCCAGGGAAACTGCCGTTAAACATGACGTTAGCACAAACAAGCTCACATCACACCGTTAGCAGGAGCCGTAGAGCTAACACCGTTAGCAGGAGCCGTAGAGCTAACACCGTTAGCAGGAGCCGTAGAGCTAACACCGTTAGCAGGAGCCGTAGAGCTAACACCGTTAGCAGGAGCCGTAGAGCTAACAGCGTTAGCAGGAGCCGTAGAGCTAACAGCGTTAGCAGGAGCCGTAGAGCTAACACCGTTAGAAGGAGCCGTAGAGCTAACACCGTTAGCAGGAGCCGTAGAGCTAACACCGTTAGCAGGAGCCGTAGAGCTAACACCGTTAGCAGGAGCCGTAGAGCTAACACCTTTAGCTGTTAGCTCTACGGCTAGAGCTAACAGCTAAAGGTTAGCTCTAGCCTTTAGCTAGAGCTAAAGGCTAGAGCTAGCCGGGCAGGCAGGGGCCCCGTGGGGAGCCCGGTGCCGGAGGCAGGAACGGGTTCCCCGGCAGCCCGGGCCAACCCGGCCAGCAGGGCGAGTTGGTTAACGCTAACCCTAACCCTCCTTTAGAAGGAGCCGTAGAGCTAACACCGTTAGCAGGAGCTGTGATAAGTTAACAACTTTTGTTGAGTAACGTTTATTTCAAATGTACAAACACCTGAGTAAAAAGATGGAGATCGTTTAGTGCCGTCAGAAGGTGCTATGTAGCTAGAACAGTTAGCTATTTTCTCGATTTGGAAGCTGCTATCAGAAGAAATCTTTGTCTTCTTTGGATTTTGTTTCATCTCGCTCCTCTTCCTCAGTTTGTTCATCTTCATCTCCTCATTGTTTCTGTTTTCTTGTGTTTCAACGCGCTCTGGTCCAAAAGGCTGAAGGTTACTCGTTCTGCTGTAGTAACTAGCATACGTCATGTAGCAGGAAGCTCGCTAACGTCAGCAACATGTCGTCATGGTGATTTTATCAGACTCTAAGTCGGCTGCTCTCTGTTGCCGCAGGGCGACTTCGCCCCCCAGAACATGATGCGCTCCATCGCCCGCCAGGTCTGCTCACAGCTGGTCAGCGGTACGTAGCCGCCGCCGCTAAGCTATGCGTCGCTCCCTGCTGGTTCTGGTCAGGAACGCTCCCGGTTCTGTTTCAGACCAGATGAGCCGGGTCAACACCATGCTGAACCAGATCCCCAACGGGAACTACCGCAGCAGCAGCAGCCCGGGCCCCCCGGGGCCGCCAGGGCCGCCGGGCAGGCAGGGGCCCCGTGGGGAGCCCGGTGCCGGAGGCAGGAACGGGTTCCCCGGCAGCCCGGGCCAACCCGGCCAGCAGGGCGAGAGAGGTAGGTCCGGAAATGGAACCGGAACCGGAACCCGGTGAGGACGGCTCAATATGTGACCCACGGTGTGTTCAGGTCCCGCAGGAGAAAAAGGCGACCGAGGAGTCCCAGGAGTCGGACAGAAAGGACCCAGAGGGCCGCCAGGTACCAGCATCAGTGTTTATGTTCTGGATGCTTGTAAAAACTGAACCAGGAAAAAGCAAAGCTTTTATTTTGAAAAGTATCTGAATCATTAAAAACATCTGTTTTGATTTTATGTTTTAAGATGACACTTTTATTTTGAAAGGCTAAAGTCACTCACCTGTTTTAATTGTGTTATATACCATCAGGGTTTTATTTTGAAAGGTATAATTTTCTGTGGAAGGATAAATTATTCTATAGAATATTGATCATACTTTAGCAAACAAAATCCTAATGAAATATTTATATAAAAGCTCAGTAGCTTTTATTTTGAAAAGCATACAGGATGACTGACTAGAGGCTTTTATTGTCTAATGAGACAGGAAATGCTCCTGTTCCTAACCATACAGAACCAGGAAGTGTTTGACCTGAACTCTGACCCCCAGGTCCTGCAGGAGAGAGTCGGACCGGGACCCCGGGCCCCTCAGGTTCCCCCGGGCCCCGCGGCCCTCCGGGACGTCCGGGCTACGCCGGGGCCCGCGGCCCCCCGGGGCCCCCCGGCTACTGCGACTCCTCGCAGTGCGTGGGGATTCCCTACAACGGCCAGGGATACATAGGTACGTAGGAGGAGGAATGGTGATGTGGGAACGATCCTCTGGTGACGAGTCTGGGTCCAGGAGTGGATCAGAACCACACCACAGAACCGGGTCACAGACCCAGTTCAGTTCCAGTTCAATTCTGGCCCTCACTGGATAGTTCTGACCCGTCCTGACCGGTTCTGAAATGGTTCTGGCCCATTCTGGAACAGCAGAGCCTCTGAATGACGGTCCGGTCTGAAGCCCCGCCCATGCAGCCTTCGGGTCGGAACCTGGACCCAGACTCTGAGCATTTGTGCATGTGTTGAGCTGATGGTTCTGACCCGGTCCATCCTGTCTGGCCCGTTTCAGGTTCACCGTATAATTAGCCTTGTAATGCCGCCTGTGCTGCTTTCACTGACTGCCAGAACAAACACTGTTAGAACCGCTTAGAGGAAACCGCCGGAACCGGAACACTTAACCAGCAGCGAGGGGAGCCGTACTAACCGCAGCGGCGCCGGCGCCACCGACCCGCCCGGCTCAGTGGAGGAGCATGAGCAGAACCACAGCCCATACTAACAGAAGTGGATTAACAGAGGCGGGTCGTCCTGAACCCGGCTTTAACTCGTAACCCGGCACCGCTCCTCTGTGACCCCGGAGGGTCCGGTTCCTCTCCATCCACAGAACCTTTCCTCTGTGTTGTCCTAAACTGGGTTTCTGTCAGTAACCAACTCCGCTTCAATCTGTGTGATCAGGTCACCTGACTAACACCTGCAGGGGGCGTGGCCTCTGCCTCTGACAGCTCATCGGGACTAAATGAAAATCTGTCCTGGATATTTACTCAACCTTTCTGGATTATTTTTAGAAGTGGATAATGCTAACTAAAAAGTTAGCCGCGCAGCTCTAAAACACTCAGTCAAAACCATTACTTCTGCTAACGCTAAGGCAGTGTTTTTCAACCGCTGTGCCGCGGCACACTAGTGCACCGTGAGTGATCGTCAGGTGTGCAGTAGAAATTATCCAATTTCACCTCCCGTATTTTCCGGACTATAAGCTGCTTCTTCTTTCCTGTGAATTCTTCTTCAACCACCAGGGGGCTCTCTAGCAGGAAGTGAATCATTGGAAGTCAAAATTGGAAATCAAAGAAGAACGCGCTGATTTTCATTTAGAACAACCACATGCTAGCAGCACGACGTAGAAATGTTTTCAAACTCATATGATGCAGCTTCTAAGTTGAGGAGTATCGATCTGGCAGCACAGGAGGGAAATAAAGCCGCTGCACGTAAACTCGGCGTGAACAAAACCGGATTTGGAGACGGAGAACTTAATATATCCAGCAGTTATTAGGACGCAGCCCTCTGCTGCCCTCTGCTGGGTCCTTATGGGAAACCGAGAGCGGCAGAGATACCAGCGGCCTGCAGCCCGGTGCGGCTGATGTATGTAAGTTTTCAGGGGGGGTAAAAAATTTGAAGGCACGGTTTATAGCATGGTGCGCTCATAGTCTGGAAAATAGGGTAATTGGTCTTAAAAGATTTTTTTGAAAACAAACTATCTGTAAATAATGCCATCTCTGAGTGTCTGCTGTAGTACTGACTAGCGGTGTAATCATGTAATTTTCTTACCACTAGATGGCAGTAGGTACAGAGGATTTTACATTAAAACAAGAGAATTAGTGATACATGAATGTTACCACATTCATGCATCACACCACAGTGTTGTGGCTGTTCAGGTGTTCAGGTGTATTTTTGAAGTGGACATGTTAAGTGCAATTTGAAATAAGAAATGTAAAATATGATACATATTTTTTTGTGTTTATTTGATTCCTATTCAAGACACTTTGAAAAGAATGACTTTATATGTAATATAGGCGGCTACAGAGTATCTTTGATTACATTTTTGGTTGGTGGTGTTCAATTAAAACAATGTACCTTGGCTCAGAAAAGGTTGAAAAACACTGCGCTAAGGCACTTTACTAATGTGGTACTTAGTGAAAGCTATTGCTAATCCTGAAGCACTAATCATAAACATTAGTTATCCTAACAGTGACGCGCTATCTTGACATCGTATTTATCCAAAGCCAATGCTAACCCTAAAGCAAGAATGCAAAAATATTATTTCAGCTAATGCTAAAGCGCTAAACTAATGTGGTATTAAACTAAAGCTAATGCTTGACCCCAAAACACTAATTGTAAGCATTAGTTCAGCTAATGATGTAGCACTTTAGCAACAGAGTATTTAGATTAAGCTAATGCTAACACTTAAGCATTAAAACAATAAACTTACTTCCACTAATGCTAATTTGCTGTACTGACAAGGTATTTACTAGAAGCTAGTGCTAAAATGCTAACTTCAAATGTGCCAAGAGGAAATGAGACTGTTGGGTAAACGGCATTCAGCCCCTTCAAAATAAGGGCATGAATATAAACGTCTAAATGAGGGTAGCTAAATGCGCTAAACGTTTTCAAAGTTGGTAAACAAAAAGTTAGCTCTGCTATTAGCACATTAGCAGAAGTGTGCCCACTGCCAGTTTTTGGGATGAATCAATATCAGGTCCAGTCATCCGGACTGAACAGAACTGTTCTGGTTCTGTCAGTGAGTCCAGTTTTAGTCCAGTCTGGATCAGAACCAGAACAGAACCTCTCCCTGCTAGCTGCTGTCAGACGCATTGGCCACGCCCCCTCTCCATGTGGCCACGCCCCCTGCTGTGACTAACCTGTGCCGTCTTACTAACTTGAGCATGCTCAGAGCGTGCGGTCGTCTGTCCTCGTTAATCTCAACGCAGCGTCTCCGAGCAGGAACCCGGGCCGGCACCGCCCCCCAGGAGAACCAGCTGCTCCAGAACCAGCGCCGGAAGAGGTCGCTGCCCAGAACGCCGTCTGACAGGCTGACGTCGTAAGAGCGGCGGCTGAACCCCTGAAGGTGTTTGTGAATACTGTTTGGCGCGGCGGTGTCGGCACTGGAGGAGGCGAGTGTTTGACCCAGTTCTTAGAACCGGAGGAGGTTCTGCTTGGACCAGTAAACCCAGTAAACCCTGTGAGCTTCCCGTTTTCCTGCCTGTAACATATTTGCATAGAGTGAGTGTTAAAGCCGCAGCAGAGCTTCAGGTCCAGTATAACTCGGCTCTCATGTGTATCTTAGTATTTATCAGTTTGCCTTCATTCTGTCACGCGCCGCTTCACCGTCCTGTTGTTCTACCGGGTCGAGTCAGAACTTTTCAGACGCAGCATCACTTTTTATTGTTTTAGCTGCAGATTGTGAAATCCACAGCCGTATTTTCTTATTTATTTCTGAAAACGGAAGAGGCATTTTTCAATAAAACTACTGAAAATCTCATGTGGGTGGCCTGGAGTTTGTGGTTCCTGACGAGACAAAGAGCTCAGGACGTCCAGAGGACAAACGTCCAGGATGTCCACCTGAGGAGAGGACATCTGTCTGCAGAGGACGGACACAGTTTGACCCATCAGTCTCTGGTTCTGGTTCTTAACTGGTCCATAAAACCAGTCATGGAGAAATTAGAGATAGAAAATATCCTGGATGGATGGATGAATGAACGGTTGGATGAATGCTTCTGTCTGGTATCCATTCTTCTCTGGTTGGATGTTCTGGATCTTCTCTCCTCCAGCTGCTCTGAACCCTCAGCCGACTTCCTGGAGCTCTGGGTCGTCATGGTGACATGGTCGTCATGGTTTCAGGACCTGAGCTGGTTCTGCTGACGGCTCCCAGTGCTCCCAGTGCCCCAGCAGCAGGCACTCTATCTGCTGGATGTTTCATTATTCATGTCTGCTGTTCAGGACTTGATTACATTTCACTGAAAACTATAAAAATAAAATCATGTATAAAAATGTCTATCATTAAAACTTTTATGAACATTTTAAACATCCAGTTTGAATAAAAATATTACATTTATTAAATTTGAGCTTTATGGTTTTAAATGTCACTCTGGTTTCTGACCCGTTTTCCATTCTATAAGGAATAAGCACTTCAAATTAGGGGAAAAAAGTAAAAATGTGCTTTTTTAATAGGCTTTTATTTTGAAAATATACATCAGATCTGGTTGACGTTTGCTGGTTGTGTTCCAGAGGTGTCCCTCTGTCACTGGAAACAGAGTTTTTCAGCTTTGCATAATGTCCCCAATTATTTCTGATCCATTATTTTTACAACTGCAGCACCTGGATCAAACATGGACCGGATGTGCGCTTTTATTGTGAAAGCAGCACGTAAACGGGTGTACCATAATGTCTTGTGCGGGCGGCTGTTTCCTCCAGGGCCGAAGTCAAGTCTCTGCTTCGGGGTTAACTCCCTCTCTCGCCTTGAACATGAACCAGGCGGTGGTTGGAGGTTAACTTTAATAGCCCCAGCTAACAGCTGAAAGCTGCACAGACGTTTCTTAATAGCCCTGCTCCGGTCGCCGTCTCCATAGACATCAATACTAATTAATTAAATTAAAGTATTAATGTCTATGGCCGTCTCCACTCTCCGCCACACATACCGTTTCCCACTCGCTCCTCAAGCATGTAGGTTTCAGCACGCAGCGCCCCCTTCTGACCGGAGGACGGCTGACACACCTCTCACTGAGCTAATCGTCACATACAGCGGAGGCACTTTGCGCAACAAAAGGAAACTAAAACCTTTAATAATGAGCTGAATTACGAAAACATGACAAAGTTTTCGTTTGAATAGATTTTAACGTCTGCTGGTTCTGAATGAAAATGGTCATAAATTCAGTAAAATAATGAGCGTATTTGTTTAACTTTTATTTAAGGAAAGTTGTTTTTATTGAGCAGAAATGAAGCGATCCACACAGAACTTATTATAAAACTTTATGTTGACAGCTGCTGTTTGTAAAATTAACAGCAATACTTTGGGTTATTCAGCCATAAGAGGGAAATATGGCAGTATTGTGGTCAAGACCACCTAACCCGAGACCGAGTCAAGACCAAGACCAGCGCCCCACGCTACAAGACACGATAAAGTGGTGAAATATGATCAAAATTACTTCTCAAATTGATCTGAAAGATCCATATTCACATAAAAACTCCTAGATATTAAATACTTTAAATTTAACCAATATTAAAAGCAGAACAAACTCTTTGTTCTGGTTTGCTTCCATCTCTGTGCTACAATCCGCGGTGGTCTTGTGCCATCCCTAAAAAGATAACACCCTGGGCATTTGCCCATATTGCCCTGTCAGAAACCATCATTATCTGCACCATTAAACATAGCAATTGAGGCAATGCCCTGACACTCAACTATGAACACTGACCAAGGAGCAACAAGCAAGAAGTAACCAGGCACAAGACGCTCACTGTGACTGTTTTCACTCTATCCCAGTACATGAAGCCAGGTAGTCTGACACCATGGCAGACATTACAGCTGCCGCTTTAAACGAGCAATGTGCATGCTCTGTGCTCTTTCGTTATTGTGTTCTATTTATTTAATTAAAAAATATCAATGTACATAATTAAATAAAATAATGATAGATACTGCAGTATACGCAGAGGATTGCAAGAACAAAGAATGGCTCTCAGCGTTGTCCCATATATGCGACAAGTCAGTCAACATCTCCGCACAATAATTCAGGCAGTGAGTGACTTTTTTTTCATCACAATGCTTATGTGTCTCTATACAGCTAGCTTTGCTAACATCACGTTAACGGAGCTTACCTTCTTTGAGCTACTTTTCTAAGTGACGAAAAAAGTTAGACGTCCCCACCGTCTGTGAAAGCGAAGCGCTGCTGAGTTAGCTGTGGCCATCGGATTTCTGATGATTTATGCAGCGCTATTATATTACTGACGATTAGACAGACATTTTCTGCCGCTGAGAGGAAACCACTGCGCATGTCCTGCAGCGCCCGCGCGAGTGAAAAGTGGGGGAACAGAAACACGTTATTGGTTGGATTTTAATGGCGCGTTTTCCATCCACTGAAAACAAAGATGTTAACAAATAAACTGGACAGTATGCTGTAGCTTAGTGATATTTTCACAGTTGCGGTCTCGACTGGTCTTGAAATAAAATGCCGAGTCCTCAGAGCCCAAGACCATCAAAAAATGGAGGCCAAGGCCGATCTCGAGTCCTACAACACTGAAATATGGGGTTATATTTCCTTCGTGTTATTACGTTTATGAATGTCACAGTTTCAACTAAACATTTAGCTTCATAATTCAATATTTAGTCTCCATGAGTTTTCAGGACTTTAGTCAGACTGAATAACTGTCAAAGACCTTTTAAATCCCTGGTGGGGTTCCAGTCTGTTGGGTTGTATTATTTGAACTTTCTCACCAGTTTTCAGACTCATTTTCGTTTTTCTCTCTGAATCAGAATTATTTCAGCAACATGAAAACATGAACACCCCGAGTGTCTCCAGGTCCACCGGCCCTGGTGTGAGGGCCCTCACACCGGGCCCTCACACTGGGCCCTTCCATTGGGCCCTCACACCGGGCCCTCACACTGGGCCCTTCCATTGGGCCCTCACACCGGGTCCTCACACTGGGCCCTTCCTTTGGGCCCTCACACCGGGCCCTTCCTTTGGGCCCTCACACTGGGCCCTCACACTGGGCCCTTCCTTTGGGCCCTCACACCGGGCCCTCACACTGGGCCCTCACACTGGGCCCTTCCACCGGGTCGTCGGGCCACTCCACCGCTAAAACAACGAATCTATTAGTAAATTTGATTTTCTGAACCCTAACCCTGCCGTATGACTTTATTTGACGGGTTTGCATAGGACTGTACGGAAGCGCATTGCTATCACGCAGGAAAAAAAAAATTTCGAGCGCTATCACGTTATAACGTGATACGTATCTCATTAAAACGTGATACGTATCTCGTTAAAACGTGATACGTATGTCGTTAAAACGTGATACGTATGTCGTTAAAACGTGATACGTATCTCGTTAAAACGTGATACGTATGTCGTTAAAACGTGATACGTATGTCGTTAAAACGTGATAGTTATCTCGTTAACGTGATACGTATGTCGTTAAAACGTGATAGTTATCTCGTTAAAACGTGATACGTATCTCGTTAAAACGTGATACGTATGTCGTTAAAACGTGATAGTTATCTCGTTAACGTGATACGTATGTCGTTAAAACGTGATAGTTATCTCGTTAAAACGTGATACGTATCTCGTTAAAACGTGATACGTATGTCGTTAAAACGTGATAGTTATCTCGTTAAAACGTGATACGTATCTCGTTAAAACGTGATAATTTTAGGTCCAGGAAGTGGCGGTATTATGCTAGGCTAGTACAGTGGCTAACATGAATTGGTCAGGTTTCCTTTCATGTTTGGTCTACAACATGTAGAGATACGGATGCTGCTTTGCACTGTGGTTAAAACCATTAATAGCATGCGTACTCTGAGCAGGATCCTAAACAGAACGGGACTGCACCGAAGGAAACGTCAGTCCGGTCCTCTAGCTGTAGCGGCGTTCCTGACTGTCTGGATCGAAGCTGAAGTTGGCTTCCGATTGTAGCTTCTGATTTGGGAAATGGCTAAAGGGAGATTATAACGGAGGCTCAGACGTATTTGCTGAACAGTTTCTGTTCAGATTTGTTTTAACAGTACACTTGCTGAACTATGGCTGTTCGTAACCAAGCAACCGAAATCAACAGAAGGCTCGATAGTGGCAAAAGACAAAACTAGATCCTGTTAAGCATTCTTCAAAATAAAAGACTTCCTCTCTCCAAAATAAATCATAAATCAGCAAAAGCTGAATGGCCTCCTTTAAGCGTCCTGAGAAACAATCACCTAATGATCGTGATTCATAAATCTCTACTCGGCTTGGCTCCAGCATCCTTAAACTTTCTTTTACATAGGTCTGTTAATTCCCATTCTTTACGTTTTAACAATATTTTTCTTTTGCATGTTCCACTTTTCTGAACTGAAAAAGGGAAGCAAGCTTTTAGTGTGATGGCTCCTACAGCCTGGAAACAGCTCCAGTCTGAAATAAAGATGTCAAAGCTGGTTTCACTGGACTTATTTCGAGCGATTCTTAAAAACAGACGAGATTCTATTAAACAGTGTCACTGTTTTTAAATTCTTTTCTACTGTTTTACACTTCTGCATATGCATTAATTAATTTTATTTTGTAACCAGGTTGCTGTGTGTTGCAGACTTCTACCCAGGTCCCTCTTGAAAATAAGATAAGATGTGTATCTCAACGGGGTTTACCTGATAAAATAAAATAAAAAAATAAAAAAATAAAATAATAATATTTGTCAAATATTGGTCAACAATTTTTAATATTTGTCGACAAACAAGGAGCAAAGAAGAGACACCTCTCCTTTACCATATAGGTGACTTAAAATAATGTTTTCTAATGGAGACAAAGAGGGTAGATAAAGATTATTGTGTTGCTTTGATAAAATAAAACTCTGAACTTGAAGATAGTTAATTGTGCGGCAAAGCTAATAATGTATGAGGACCGCACTGGGGTAACTCGGGGGATTTTCATACTGTCCGACGCGTGCTTCAAATAACTCCAGGCCGCTTCTTTGTTGATGCAATCATCTATTTATTCCACTTTGATTGTCTTACTTTACACTGACTGACCAGGACAAAACCGTTCAGTACTACCAACAAATAACGGCATTAAACACGGTCAACAGAAATTATGACCACCACCGGCGCACCCGCTTCCTCAAACATAATAAACCAGCACGCCAGTGTGGCTCCCATTCATACCTTCAGTGACAGCCACGCCCACCTAGACACACCCACCACCTAAGTGTCAAAGGCATGCGCTCCCGTCACCTCAATAATCATTAATTTCATTCATATGGCTCTTACATTCCGGCCCCTAATTATTACAAAATAATTATCAGAAATGTTAACATGTAAGAGACAATCCTAAGAAACAAACAATCATAAATTGCTCAATATTAATTTATCTAAATCTATCCTTTTTGAATAAGCAGTCAACTAGAAACGGAAGTTACTGGTAATGAGAAAGCAGAAAACAAAGGTTGTTAAAATATTCATGTTGTCTCCGCCTCCTGAAGCAAGCACAACTTGGTAATGGGTCTTTCCAGGTAGTTTGTCTTTGTCTTGATGCGAACTGACCGCACCAGTCCTCCTTTATCAGGAACAATGTTCACAACTCTACCCATTAACCAAGAGTTGCGTGGAGCTGAGTCGTCCACAATGAGGACGACATCTCCTGGAAGAAAGTTCCGTCTTGTTCTTTGCCACTTCTGCCGCTCTTGTAGTTGAGGTAAGTACTCCTTTAGCCAACGCTTCCAGAAGAGATCCGCCATATATTGCACTTGTCTCCATCTTCGCCGAGCGTAGATATCACTCTTGGAAAACACTCCTGGTGGAAATGAAGGCATGGTCTTTAACAGAAGGAGATGATTTGGAGTTAGTGCTTCCAGGTCATGGATATCAGTAGAGGCTTTGGTTATAGGTCGACTATTGATGATGGCCTCAACTTCACAGAAAACTGTGTTAAGACTTTCTTCATCAAGACTCTGTGTTCTCAGAACAGAATTTAACACTTTCCGAACAGACTTAATAAGGCTTTCCCATGCACCTCCATGGTGTGAACCAGTAGGGGGATTGAAAGACCATTTTATTCCTTTCTGAAGAAGAGTGTTACTGATGAGAGTTTGATTCCATCTTCCAATTTCTTCTCTTAACTCTCGTTCAGCTCCCACAAAGTTGGTTCCATTGTCCGAACGTAGCTCCAGCACTTGACCACGTCTGGCAATAAATCTTCGGAGACCATTGATGAAGGAATCAGTATCCAATGATGACAACATCTCCAGGTGAACTGCTCTTATTGCCATGCAGGTAAAGATGACTCCATATCGTTTCAACAGGCTCCTGCCACGTTTTATTTCAAAGGGACCAAAACAATCCACACCCACACAAGTAAATGGGGGTTTGTCTGGATACACTCGTTCCTGTGGAAGGTCTGCCATCCTTTGACATCCTGGTGCAGCATGGAGTCGTCGACAAGTTATGCATGTAGATAGGATCTTCCTAATTGCAACACTGGCACCAGGGATCCAATACCTTTGATGCAGTTCAGCAAGCATGTGATTACGTCCACCATGGCCTGTCTGATGATGTATGTTACGCAGTAGGATTTCAGAGATGTGAAGGTCTTTAGCCAATATGGCTGGATATTTAGCTTCAGCAGGCATAGCTGCTTTACTTAGCCTTCCACCAACTCTTAGTACACCACCATCAAGAATCGGATCAAGCTTATAGAGCTGGCTTGTTTTCTTCACACATTCATGTTTCTGTAAACTCATCATTTCCTCTGGATATCGCTTTCCTTGACAATAGCAGATGATGGCACTCTCAGCCTTTCCAAACTCCTCCACTGATAAGGCTCCGAATGCAACCTTTTTCTTGTACATATTCATTTCTTTCTTCAGCCTTTCTTGAAGTGTAACATCATCAAGATCAGAGTCGGCAAAATCCATCTTTAGTTGTGCTCTTTTTTGAGCTAGTTTGGACAGCAATTGCTTAAACCTGAGTAGCCACCCAACCATTGTTTTCAGTTTATCCCAAGAGGAAAATGAATGAATAAAGTCCATAATTGGATCCACTTGTTCATCGGTGCATGTCGCATTAACAGAAACTAACGTCTTGACCTCTGGATCTTCTGTATCCTCTAGAGCAAAATGACTTATGTCCTCAGGATTTTCAGGCCATTTCCATTCAGGGTCATGAAGAAACTTTGGTCCAGACACCCAGGTGTCAGCCTTCAAAAAAGACTTCACACTTGTTCCTCTGGATGCCAAATCTGCTGGATTAATACTGGTAGCAACGTGCCTCCACTGTGAGGGATTTGACAAATTGAGTATCTCTCCAACTCTATTTGTCACAAAGGTCTTAAACCTCAATCTTTCATTCTTGAGGTACTTCAAAACTGAAGTACTATCAGTCCAAAATACTGAATCTTGTAGTTCCATCCTTAACTCCTTCTTCAACAACTTATCCATTCGGCTGGCAACCACTGCAGCTGTCAGCTCCATGCGAGGGATGGTGGTAGATTTCAGTGGAGCTACACGCGCTTTACCCATTACAAATGCACAATGCACTTGTCCATCAATATTACACTGCAACAGGTAGCTCACGGTTCCATATCCATTCTCGCTTGCATCACTGAAATGATGAAGCTGCGAACTTGTGGCTTGTCCAAAGTCCTGTGGTTTCAGACATCTGCTAACTCCAAACCGTTCAAGCTGATGAAGTCCTTCCAACCAGTTTTTCCACTTCTGGGAAGCATCATGTGGCAAAGGATCATCCCAGCCAATATGTCTTCTGCTTAGATCTTGTAGAATCCCCTTTGCGACCAAAACAACTGGTGCCAGAAATCCAAGAGGATCATAGATCGAACTTATGATGGACAAGACTCCTCGTCTTGTCAGAGGTCTATCTTTGAGGATGATCTTGAATTTCAGCAGGTCTGATTGTACACACCACTGTACACCCAACACACGTTCCATTGGTAGCTCATCATTATCCATATCCAGGTTCTTCACCTCAATGGACCTTTCATGCTGTGGTATTGCAGTAAGAACACTGCGTCGGTTACTTATCCATTTGAGAAGTTGAAATCCGCCTTTTTTACACAAAGCACGAAGTCCTTGGTATAATGACACAGCTTCCTCTTCTGTGCTTACAGAGACCAAACAGTCATCCACATAAAAGTTGTGGAGCACAGCATCTATGACATTTGGTGTAAACAACTGTTGATTGTCCTCTGCACACCTTCTCAGTGCAAAACATGCACAGTTTGGAGATGATGTAGCTCCAAAAAGGTGTGCAACCATTCGGTACTCCACCAGATGCTGCTCATACTCTCCATTTGGCCACCAGAGGAATCGCAACAAATCAGAGTCAGATGGTGGTACTTGGACCTGATGAAACATGGCCTCAATGTCCGCTGTGATGACAACAGGTTCCTTTCTGAATCTGGTGATGACACCAACCAATGAACTGGTGAGGTTTGGACCTTGTAAGAGTTGAGTGTTTAAAGATTTTCCTCCAAATGTTGCACCACAGTCAAACACGACTCTTATCTTCTTCTTATGAGGATGATATACTCCATGGTGTGGTATATACCAAACTTTCCCATCACACCGTTCAAGATTTTCAACTGAGACTCTCTCTGCGTAGCCCTTGGAAATGATGTCATTCATGAAGTTAGTATAGTCAGAATGGAATTGAGGGTTCTTGATAAACTTCCTTCTGAGATTCAACACCCGCTGTTCAGCTACTTTCTTATTGTTGGGCATTTTCAGATCTTTATGTCTCAGAGGTAAAGCAATGGTGTAATGACCATCTTTCAACTTAACTGATTCTGTAACCAGCTCCATGAACTGATTGTCTTCTCTGGACCATCCAGGTTGTTCATCTTGAGAACATTCAGGAAAATCAACCTTCATTTGTTGTTGCCACAAGTCTTCAAGTCTTGACATAGAAATCCTGTTGACAGTAACAGTTGATTGTAGCTCTCTTGTGTCGACATCACAGTCTCCTCTGAGAGGTCCATTCACTGTCCATCCAAGGATCGTCTTAACTGCGTAGGGGCCTCCATTTTGACTTCGGATTACATCCCATGGCTCCAGCGCTTTAGGCACATTGGTCCCAATGAGCAAATCAACTCCTGAATTGATTTCGACAATCTTCAAATTTTTCAGATGTGACCATCTTTCAAGGTCTTCTTGATGTGGAATGTTGCTGTAATGAACAGGCATGCTTCTCTGTGTGAATACGTCAGGTAATTCACAAAAGATGTCTTCATTTAGCCCAGCAATCTCCAAATCTGACACAATGTTGCTTCCAACCACCTTCTCTTGACCCATTGTCCGTAGAAGGATGCTTGTATGTCTCCCAGTGACATTTAATCTGTTCATCAATTCTTCAGTACAAAATGATGCAGAACTTCCAGGGTCTAAAAAGGCATATGTTACTATTGTCTTTTGACTCTTTGTAGACTTCACTCTGACTGGTAAAATAGAGAGAGTACAGCCATGCTCACCGGCCCCAGTTAGACCACTGGACTGAGCAGAGATGGAGGCACTTCCACTTGTCGTCTCCACTTCCTTCCTCTTATGGACTGGAGCATTTTCCTTTTCTTTGGAGAAGACATGAAGCATAGTGGGATGTCTTAAGCTACACACTTTACAGTTATGTCGCCTTTTACAGTCTTTGCTGATGTGCCCAGTGCATAAACAGCCAAAACACACCCCAATTTCTTTCAGAAATGTCATCTTCTCCCCATGTGTCCTCCTTTCCAATAGAGGGCATGTGTCCAAGGAATGTCCAGCTCCACAAAATAAACAACTCTTTATAACAGCTGTCTCTCTTCCTTTCTTTACTTCAGGATCAGCTTTCTTCTGCATATCTCCAACAACAGTAGCAAAACTACTTCCTTTTATCTTTAATCGCTGCTGTGATTTATAGATTCCAAAATCCTTCTTTGGTCTAGATGAAGAATCTTGGATATCACCAAAAAGTGGATCACTGGCGATCTTCACTTGTCTTTCTACAAACCGAACAATGTCACTGAAAGTGGCTCTTCTTTTGAACTTCTCCTGTAAATCACACACATCATTTCTCCACCTGTCTCGCAGTTTAAAAGGCAGTTTTTTGATAATTGTTTGCATATTGGCAGGAACATCCAACTCATGCATACAGCCATTGTTTTCCATCACATTACAGCATTCCCTGAGCAGAAAGCTGAATGCTTGTAAAGCCTTTACATCTTCTGCCTGCAAAGCAGGCCAGGATAAAACTTTATTCATGTATGCAGCAATTATTTTCAATGAACAACCAAAATGTTCTTGAAGCAAAGATTTAGCTTTAGCATATCCAGAATCATTAGGCATATGAACACAGCTTCTCACTAGGTCACGAGGCTGACCTCTAGTGAACTGCTCCAGAAAGTATAGACAGTCTTTGGCACTGTGAGCCTTTGTTTCAATGCTGTGTTCAAACGCTATGATGAATGTTTTAAACTGGAGTGGATCACCATCAAATATTGGTATGTCCCGTTTTGGCAGAAAAAATAAAGATTGTTGATTTACAAGCAAGCTTGTAATTTCATTCTGTCTTTCCAACACACTTAACAGCTGCTTATTTTCATCAGCTGACAATGAATGTTTATGATGGAATGATTGTGGCTGTGATTGATGAATCATTTGGTCTGTTGGAACTTCAACTTGTGTTATTTTTGTCTTCACCTGGTCAGTCAATGTATCTGGAATTTTAACTTTTGTGTCTTTAGGTCGTGCTCCCAAATGAGAATAAAACTGAAAAGTTGGAGCTTTATCATGGCATTCAGTTCCAGCTGCTGTAGGTACAAATGTCTCTGCATCAACATTCAATATTTGAGATCTTTTATTTTCACGCTCAAAATATGAATTCATGCCATCAGACCTAATCTGTGCAGCACTGCTTACTTGAGAACAGACTGAGCCCTGGAACACTTTAACTTTAGCCATTGAAGCTGCAATTTCAATCTCCAAATCCAGTTCTTCTTTCCTTTTTCTTAGTTGTTCCTCCTGCTCCTCCAAAGCATGTTTTTGTTTCAACAACTTGTGTCGTGCCTTTAATGCAGCCATGTCTGCTTCTGCTTTAACACGAGCAGAAGATGTAGAAGACAAAGAGGACTTAGTTCTTGATGAACGACTTCCTCTACACCTTCTGCTGTCAACATTAGAAACACTGTCACTTGGCTTAACATCATCCTGAACATCAGCATTTTCATCACACTCTGAATGCTGAGAAACAAAAGGTGCATTGAGCTCTTTGTTCACACAGGATTCAGCATGTGACATTTGAGCCTGATTAAATCAGCTTCTAAAACCATTTGAGCTTCATTATTGAGTTGCTCTGCATCTGCAAGCCATTTTTCAACTTCTTGTATAAATTCAGAATTATATTTACACAAGCTTGAAAACCAAGTGGTTTGTCTTTCTTGTTCTTCAGTAGGAAACAGAGGAATAACAGACTCAAACAGCTGATTTGCATTTTCAAGCAATGATTTTAAATCGTCACAATGCGACTGAACACTCTTAAGATTTCCTTCATTTTTCATAAGCTCTTTAATAATGTTTATCTCTCCTTTAATCTTATGAACCTTTACTTTGAGATCCTTTTGAAGCTTCTCAATTTTATTTTGTAATGCTTTAACAGTTAATTTTGATTGTCGTTTTTCTTCTTTACCGCTTACAACGGAGCTTGATTTAGATCCAGCTGACTCCATTTGCCGTTGTTGTCCTTAACAATTCCTCTTCAGACAAAGCGAGTCAGTGTGCGTGTGTATGTTTCCATACCTCAGTTCCAGCGGACTTGATTGAGTTGCAGTGAAGGAATCTCATTCAATTAACTGATGACGCTGCGATGCGCTCCATGCGCCATTGCCGCTTCCAAAACTGTTCCAAACAGCAGCAAAGACTCCAGACTTGCCTTTCCAGTGAGCCGCTCATTCGATTGTCATTTTCTGTTGACGATAATTGTGCGGCAAAGCTAATAATGTATGAGGACCGCACTGGGGTAACTCGGGGGATTTTCATACTGTCCGACGCGTGCTTCAAATAACTCCAGGCCGCTTCTTTGTTGATGCAATCATCTATTTATTCCACTTTGATTGTCTTACTTTACACTGACTGACCAGGACAAAACCGTTCAGTACTACCAACAAATAACGGCATTAAACACGGTCAACAGAAATTATGACCACCACCGGCGCACCCGCTTCCTCAAACATAATAAACCAGCACGCCAGTGTGGCTCCCATTCATACCTTCAGTGACAGCCACGCCCACCTAGACACACCCACCACCTAAGTGTCAAAGGCATGCGCTCCCGTCACCTCAATAATCATTAATTTCATTCATATGGCTCTTACAATAGTTATAGAACTATTTTGTAGGAATATCATGTTTGTTTTTAATTTCTTCAAGTTACATAAATACCTTCCCTGAAAAAAGATCAGACACTTTAGTTATATTCTTAGCAGTTTAAATCCTGCTCTACATGGATGAACATTACATCGGATAGTTGTTGCATTTCTCCCAAATAATCAAGTGTTTTTTGCCAGATCATCATTGTATTTTTCAGAAATGGGTATTTTGTTTGCGTAATTAACCTTTTCCTGCCTGATGAGTACATGTACAAGTCTATAGCAATAGAGATCCAGTGGGACACAATAGTAACCCATGCTGGGGGCTGTCTGGCAGTAAAGTAAAACATTGCTGCCCTGATCTGGGTTGAAATAACATAATAGGTTTGATAATTGTTAACACCCTCTGTCATATGGCTGATATAAGACAGACAGTTTCATTCTCGGGCGTTTACCATTTAAGTGAAGTTGGAAAAAGTTATATTTAGCTCCTTAAAGAAGAAGGGGAGTGAGGAAATTGAAACTGATTGGAAAACATATAAGAATTTTGGCAATATTGTAATTTTTATAATATTGATGTGACCAATTAAGGAGATGAGTAGCATCTTTAACTATTAAACTTTTAAAGCTAACATACTTAGACACTTCTGATCTGGAATAGATTATTCATCTCTGATGCTACGTTGCATCACTATAAATCGGAATCTGAAAAGTTGTTGGCATTATTATCCCAGCTGATGGATCCTTGTAAGCCACACAAAAAGGCAGGTGCTCTAGGACAAAAAAGTGAAAGAAAACAGAAGGTTAAAATAATAACAAATATTGTAAATGTGATAGGAGTTTATTTCTAATGCATTCCAGATGCAAACATATTTTTAAATCTCTCATTGCTGAGGTTTCAAATCAGATAAAGATTTCACAAATCACAAACTAGGTTTGAAATATTCTGCCATTAGCGTAGATTAGAATAATCTACTCCAGATTTGAAGTGTCGATGTATGTTCGTTTTTAAAGCAGAACAAATGATTTCTTAACATATGTTAAATATAATTTCCATGATTAGTTACTTATTTACAGTCATATGTCAAGTCATATGTTAAGTATAATTTACATGATTATTATTATTCACCAAATTTAACTTGATTGTACACAATTCCAAAAGGTGACGTGAAAAATAATTAAATTCAAAGCTTTATGTATGATTTATTTTGGAGAGAGGAAGTCTTTTATTTTGAAGAATGCTTAACAGGATCTAGTTTTGTCTTTTGCCACTATCGAGCCTTCTGTTGATTTCGGTTGCTTGGTTACGAACAGCCATAGTTCAGCAAGTGTACTGTTAAAACAAATCTGAACAGAAACTGTTCAGCAAATACGTCTGAGCCTCCGTTATAATCTCCCTTTAGCCATTTCCCAAATCAGAAGCTACAATCGGAAGCCAACTTGAGCTTCGATCCAGACAGTCAGGAACGCCGCTACAGCTAGAGGACCGGACTGACGTTTCCTTCGGTGCAGTCCCGTTCTGTTTAGGATCCTGCTCAGAGTACGCATGCTATTAATGGTTTTAACCACAGTGCAAAGCAGCATCCGTATCTCTACATGTTGTAGACCAAACATGAAAGGAAACCTGACCAATTCATGTTAGCCACTGTACTAGCCTAGCATAATACCGCCACTTCCTGGACCTAAAATTATCACGTTTTAACGAGTTAACTATCACGTTTTAACGAGATAACTATCACGTTTTAACGAGATACGTATCACGTTTTAACGAGATAACTATCACGTTTTAACGAGATAACTATCACGTTTTAACGACATAGTATCACGTTTTAACGACATACGTATCACGTTTTAACGACATACGTATCACGTTTTAACGACATACGTATCACGTTTTAACGACATACGTATCACGTTTTAACGACATACGTATCACGTTTTAACGACATACGTATCACGTTTTAACGAGATAACTATCACGTTTTAACGAGATAACTATCACGTTTTAACGACATACGTATCACGTTTTAACGACATACGTATCACGTTTTAACGACATACGTATCACGTTTTAACGACATACGTATCACGTTTTAACGAGATAACTATCACGTTTTAACGACATACGTATCACGTTTTAACGACATACGTATCACGTTTTAACGAGATACGTATCACGTTTTAACGACATACGTATCACGTTTTAACGACATACGTATCACGTTTTAACGACATACGTATCACGTTTTAACGACATACGTATCACGTTTTAACGAGATAACTATCACGTTTTAACGACATACGTATCACGTTTTAACGACATACGTATCACGTTTTAACGAGATACGTATCACGTTATAACGTGATAGCGCTCGAAATTTTTTTTCCTGCGTGATAGCAATGCGCTTCCGTAGGACTGACATGACACAGTCATAAACATTCATAAAGAATTCTTTATGTTCATCACAGATGTTATGTCATGTTTATGACAGTGTCATGTCAGCAGACGCACCCCTTCAAATAAAGTGTTACCTCGCGCTAGCCGGGGTTATCTGCAGTTAACAGGTGACCATCAGATGTCGTGAAGCTGCAGGTGCACCGCCGCCATGTTTGTTAGTCTGCTGTTTGAAGTGGAATCAGCTGCAGCTTCAGGACGGAGGACATCTTTAAGCCATTGTTCCCTGCGGGACACCAGCTCCAGTCCACCGGGTGGACAATGATCCACACTGCGGCTGTGTTTGAACAGTTTTTATCATGGAGCAGAAAGCAGCTTGTTAAACTGAGCAGTAAAGAAACGGACGCAGTCTGTTTCCCATCAGCGTCGTTTTAGCGGTGACCTCAGTAAAGATGAAGTCAGATCTGTTTTTATTTACTTTCACACAAACATCTGAAAATGTTTTCATCTTTTAGAGAACTGAGCAGTTCATGTCTTATCACCCTCTGTGAGTTTTATGCTCCAACTTTAAGATAAGCGCAGTGGGGATCCCGCTAACGTAACAGCAGAGCTAACTTTAGCTTAGCACTTTCGCTAACCTTGAAAACAGTTAGCACACTTAGCTTTCCCTAAAATCATTTTCCAAAATGACACTTCTGTTTCTTCTCCTCATATTCTCTTCTTTTTAAAGAAACTTTTAGGACCGGGCAACAAATCAATAGCAATATAGACACACGATCAATATTGATAGATAATACTGATAGAATATTCAATACTTTTACTGAACACCGATCCACAACCGCACAGCATTCTGGGAGATGTAGGCAGAAGACAAGGCTTTAGCAACAACATGCTAGCATAGCTCTCCCCGACACATTGTGGATGTCAGCATAGTTGAATTTAGTGCTTTAGCATTAGCTTTGCCTTAGTATCATTTCAGCAGAGCTAATTATAATGTTTAGCTAGAAATACAAATATTTGTCTGGCAATCTAAATAGCTTTACAAAGCTAAATATTAAGTGAACAAGCTAGGTATTTAGGAGCCGTCTGGCGGAGCGGGCCGTGTTCCCGGGTCGGATTTGATTCTGAAGCTTCAACGTTTAAAGACGGAAACTTTTACAACCAGCTGGTTTCATGTTTTCCTCGTTTCCAAACATCTGTCATGTTGACAGTTGATTCCATGTTTGGGAGCTTCGCTGGACTAAAGGTCATGGCTGTGACCTTTACAGGCCGGCTGTTTACTGCAGCTTCGCTATTTGCTTTGTGAATCAGAGCAAATGGATGCTGAAGCCACACGCAGCAGAGTGTTGGTGGATGAGGAGCTGAATCATCGGTCATTGGGTCCAGATGTAGAGAAGCGAACACATCTGTCTGGTGGACCAGCCTTGGTTTCATAACCGAGACTCTGCAGAACAAGATTTACTCAACAAACTTGGTTCCACCGCAGCTTGGCTCATCATGTGTCCAATAACTCTGTCAGAAGCGATCAGCCTGAAGCCAGCGCTGCTCCGCCTCCTGTCCGCCTCCCGGGTCTCAGCGCTTCTCTTCATTTGTTCTGAATTAGCAGAACAAAAGCAGCTTAATGTGAGCAGAGAGAGCAGAGCCGCAGATCGGGCAGCGCCGCGGGCCACGATGATTGAAAGCTTTAATGCTTCTCATTTATGAAATAAACAGCTTTAGTTTGCTAACTGGACCCAGTCGCTGCACCTTCCACCAGACTGGGCCGGTTCTGCTGTGAGACCGCAAGGTGTTGGCTCAGGCAAAACATTATGGCTACATGCCGTCACGAAAACCCTAACCGTACGGCGGCCATTTTTACAGTTACAGTCAAAACCTAAAGGCAATAATTTGTCAAAAGAGGAAAAACAACATCCAGTCATATTTCCACCATCTTCTTTCTTCACTTGTAAATAGAGATTTTAGCTAAATATTTAGTCTTAACTTATTTTGCTTGCTAACTAAATATTTAGCTTCACATTGAATAGTTTGAAACTGTGACATTCATAAATGAATGCATAACAAGGTGAGGAGTTATTGGTGCTAAATATGTAGCTAAGTTGTTAGCAAAATATTTAGGTTGATGAATATTTAGCTAAAGAAAATTTGAAGCTAAATATCTAGCTAGAAAGCTACTAGGCTACGTATTTAACTTGCTAGCTAAAATGCTTAGCTAAATATTCATCCAAATTAGTAGCTAAGTATTTTTTAACTCCTTAGCTAAATGTTTATCTGTGTTGTAGCTCTTTCTGCTCTGGTGATCAGACGGTGAGCCGTCATGCTAAAAGGTGAAGCTAACCCGATTAGCTTGTTTTGATCCTGTAGCTCCGGACTGAAACAGACAAAACTGCAGCTTTCCTTTTCTGTTCACAACAGGAAGAATCTCTGAATGAATGAAAACATATTACTAAACATTTTTTAAATTAACAATCTGGTTGCCATGACAACCAGAACGCTTTCGTGAAACCTGAACTGCAGAATCGAGCTGCTGGTTCCGGACCCGGTTCTGACCCAGAGCTGCTGCTGCTGCTGCTGCTGCTGCTGCTGCTGCTGCTGCATTCCTTCTGTCATGGAGGGATGATGGAAACCAGTCCAGGTCTGAGGATCAAACAGAGCCGACTGGGAGGCTCACACACACACACACACACACACACACACACACACCTACACACACACACACACACACACACACACACACACACACACACACCTACACACACACACACACACACTCACACACACCTACACACACATGTTTGTTTTGCTATCTTTGTGGGGACTTTCCATTGACTTCCATTCATTTCTACTCATTTCTACAGCCTAAACCTTACCTTTACCCTTTTCCTAACCCTAACCATCACATACCTAACACTAACCCTAACCAAAACTCAATTCATACCTTAGCCCTAACTCTGACCCCTGACCCGACCAGGCTCAGGTCCCCACGAGGAACGATTGGTCCCCACAACGTAGCATATGTCAGGAAAATCGTCCCCACAAGGTATTACAAACAAACGCACACACACACACACTCACACACACCTACACACACACACACACATACACACACACTCACACACACACACACACTCTCACACACACACACACACACACTCACACACACTCACACACACCCTGACAGCCAGCGCTGCCTCTTGCTGCAGGTTTCTCTTTTCGCCTCCAGCTGAAATGTGTTGGTGGAAAAAGTCTTCATCATCTTGCTCCTCTTCCTCCGGCTGCAGTCAGGAGGAGATGGAAAATGAAAACCATGAAGAATCTTCCAGAAAGCTCTGCTGCCCCCTGCTGGCCGCACGCTGAACAGCTGCCACCGGTCTTACTGGTTCTGCTGGGCCCAGACTGCAGCTTCCTCCTGGTCAAACATGAAATATGAATTATGTGGAAACTTTTCCACTTCAGAATAAATAACTTTGTTTTGGTCCAGATTTATTTATCGTCTGACTTTTAGTTTCAGTTGGTTTTTATTGGAACAGCCTGAACTACAGTGAAGCACGGTGGTGGCAGCATCATGCACTGTCAGCTTTTGGAAGGATAAAAGGAGAATCTGCTGAAAACTTGTTTCTCCTTCAGCGTTTTGACGGCGGCTCAGGGAATCATCGGCGTTTCGAGTCTCGACTTGTTTTCCTGGATCTGAACCTGCCGAGGAGTGAGAAGGAGAACAGGCCGAAGGGGAAGGCGGGGATCCATCAGTCGTTATTCTGCAGATCCATCAACGCTTGTTTTTATAGAAATATTGTTCCAAGACAGGCTCAGAAATAAATGCTGCGACCTTTGACCTTTGACCCTGCAAATCAGGGAAACATTTTCTATGCTTGGTTTTAATAACTGATAAAAGTGATTTATGCACCAGAGTAAAAGTTAAATGTTTCCATCTTCATAAGATGAGATTCATGTTGTCATAAATCTGTGAAAAGATGCATCAAAGGTACTTTTATTTTGAAAAGAAACTAAAAGTTTTCATCCATCCATTTTCTAACACCTTTGTCCCTAAAGGGTCAGGAGGAGCTGCTGCCTCTCCAGATAACATTCCGGGCGAGAGGCGGGGTCACCTGGACAGGTCACCACCTGGACGGGTCACCTGGACAGGTCACCACCTGGACAGGTCACCTGTCTGTTGCAGGGCCATTAAAAGTTTTAATTTATTGTAATAAAACATAAAACCGATCTATTCACCAATCAGAGCAACAGGAAGACGTTCATTGTTCACCTTTATAAGTTTGAAAACATGTTTTTTTTTCTGATCCATTTTCACCAAATTAGACGGAAATAACTGGGATCAACGTTGTCGGGGCAACAGAAATAATCATGAGACAAAAATCAGCTTTTCAAAATGAAAATCAGCTTAAAAAGTATAAATCTATTAAAACGTTTGATTAACGCAGAAAGTTTCTGGTTGCTTCCTGTGAACCCAGAGCTGATCGGTGTTATGCTGGACCTGCAGATTTCATTTCTTCTGTCTTTCTGTTGCTTTTTACTCTCATATGTCATCATTTCTAACAGGGAGATGAATAAAACTAAGAAGCACGAGCCTGAAATCACTTCCTGACGAAGATGTAATTTTATCATCATCTGATCAGATCCAGTTTTATTTTATTCCAGACATTGAAGATTTTTTTTCTGAAAGTTGAGGAAACATCGTTTGTTCAGACTCGGAGGGTTTGGTGCCATAAACTTTGTGGTGGCTTATGAAAATTAGAAACAGTTGTGAATATTTGGGAAATGCTAATTAAAGCTTAATCTGCTGCTAACCGCTAACAGACCCAACATTTCCCAACTCCAGGAATTCAGCTCATAATGCGCGGTGGCGTTCCGCCTCTCCAGCATCACTCAGACCGTCTTCTCTTCACGAACCACCGACAGAAAGAAAACATCCATCCTGCTGGGTCTGGGAGACGATGGGGTCTGGGAGACGATGGGGTCTGGGAGACGTTTGGGTCTGGGAGACAATGGGGTCTGGTAGACGTTGGGGTCTGGGAGACAATGGGGTCTGGGAGACGTTGGGGTCTGGGAGACATTGGGGTCTGGGAGACGTTTGGGTCTGGGAGACGTTTGGGTCTGGGAGACGATGGGGTCTGGGAGACGTTTGGGTCTGGGAGACGTTTGGGTCTGGGAGACGTTTGGGTCTGGGAGACGTTTGGGTCTGGGAGACGATGGGGTCTGGGAGACGTTGGGGTCTGGGAGACGTTTGGGTCTGGGAGACGATGGGGTCTGGGAGACGTTTGGGTCTGGGAGACGTTTGGGTCTGGGAGACGATGGGGTCTGGGAGACGATGGGGTCTGGGAGACGTTGGGGTCTGGGAGACGTTTGGGTCTGGGAGACGTTTGGGTCTGGGAGACGTTTGGGTCTGGGAGACGATGGGGTCTGGGAGACGTTGGGGTCTGGGAGACGATGGGGTCTGGGAGACGATGGGGTCTGGGAGACGTTTGGGTCTGGGAGACGATGGGGTCTGGGAGACGTTGGGGTCTGGGAGACGTTGGGGTCTGGGAGACGATGGGTTCTGGGAGACGTTTGGGTCTGGGAGACGATGGGGTCTCTGAGACGTTGGGGTCTGGGAGACGTTTGGGTCTGGGAGACGTTGGGGTCTGGGAGACGTTGGGGTCTGGGAGACGATGGGGTCTGGGAGACGTTGGGGTCTGGGAGACGATGGGGTCTGGGAGACGTTGGGGTCTGGGAGACGTTGGGTTCTGGGAGACGATGGGGTCTGGGAGACGTTGGGGTCTGGGAGACGTTGGGGTCTGGGAGACGATGGGGTCTGGGAGACGATGGGGTCTGGGAGACGTTGGGGTCTGGGATGATACCAGAATCATTTGAAACTCGGAGCGGGTTTGAAGTTCAGCCATTTTGTTTTCCTGATGCTGTCAGGATGGAAAACAACTTTAACTTCCTCCTTCTGCCTCTGTTCAACTCCACTGGGGTCAAAGGTCAGGTGTCATTTGAGCTTCACCTGGTTGTGAAAACAAAACCTGGTTGTCATGGTTACGCATCATAACATGTAAATCTTTCTCTTCAGTTTGTGGTGTATTTATTTTAGCTAGTTTAATAATTGTAGTTTAGAGTCTCTAATAAATTTTCTGCAGATTTTGGTTCATTTTGATCATTTTATCTATTTCCAGTTTTGAATCTGTTGATTTGAAATAAAATGTGAATTTTGAGGAAGATCTGGGAAGTCTGCTTCCCATAATGCATCCTGCTTCCAGTTCTACCTTAACATGGAATAAAAATGTTTTTCTATATTTTATTTTTCTTTTCCTTGGATTTTTCCAGGCTGAAGTAAAACATTCCACTGATGATATTAAATTCTTTTTAATGTAAAAATAACGGGCCGAGCAACAGCTAGCATCAGGTTTCTGAACCTCAGCAGGACCAGCTGAGGTTCTGTTAGCGGCAGCATCATGCTGTGGGACTGTTTATGACAACATAAACCTGAACATCTGCTGCAATAACAGAAACTCAGTGAATCATGAACCTGTAATAAATCCAGGAAGTTTTCAAATGAAAAATAAAACGTTTCTGAACATGGATCATTAAATGTGACTGAATGTATTTTAGAGTGAAAAACTAACAGAAATATTTTGGAGTATTTAGCGTGTTATGATGGACATTAATCTATTAGTCATAGTTTCCCAGCCAGCATGCCTAGGTGGGCCCCATGTGGGCCCTAAATGGACAAACCCATGTGGGCCACCACCATATAGGGCCCATGTAGGGCCCATGTGGGCTTTGGCCCTACATGGGCCCTACATGGGCAAACCCATGTGGGGCCATCGTGGAACCCGCGGACAAACCCATATGGGACCCATACATCAGCCCTCCTTTCCCCCCACATGGGGCCCACCTGGGCATGCTGGCTGGGTTTGCAACATTATTCATTCATTCATAAATCTCAGTGTTTTTATGGTTGTGCTTTAGCTTCAAACTAAACTCAGATTTAGTTCACAAACATATTTAGTTTTAAAATAATTATGAGATTCAAAGTAAACATTTAGCTTCGAAATATAATATTTAGTTTGAAACTGCAGCATTTATGACTAAATAATGAATCCCATGCTAACAGCTAACAACCCAAAACATCAGAGAAACTCATCCAGGCGTTTTAGTGGCTTGAATTGATCTTAATGCATTGATTGATAACTGGATCAGTTGATTGATCAGTTTTTATTTTAATTAAACTTCATGTTGAATATTATTGATCATTTTCTCCATAATCAGAGTAAACATCTCCATCAGATCCCTGGAGGTGTCTGCACCGGGTTTAACCAGAGTGATGATGATGATGAAGGTCCATCTGTGAAGCCAGGCTGCCCCCTACCGGCGGAGCTGAGAATTTAGATAGAAAATAAAAATAAAACACCGGATTAAAATTAAACACATATTCCTGCTGTTATTAGAGGTCAGATCAAGAAGGTTGTTGTTAAAGAACCTGCTGCTGTTCTGATGGAATGGCGTTGCCATGGCGATGAACCTGTGCTTGGACTCACCTGGACCTCCATTCAGGTCATCATGAGACAAACAGATCCGGTTTAGAAACAACCTGATAAAGTATTCAACCCCTGACCTTTAAGTGTTTAACACGTGGATGAACAAAATATTAAAATTTCAAATAAGTTCAATAAAAATATTTGATATTTATTCATCCGAGTTTGACAGATTAATATGAGCTTTTGCTAAAACTTCTCATTTGTTTCGTTTTCGGCTGTTTGAGACGTTTTGAGCTTCAATGTTTTGGACCGAACCTTCAGAGGTTCTGCAGTAACTTCACTTCCCAGCTGGGGGGCGCATTAATAAAAGCTAAAATAGTAGCTCACATGCTAACTGCTAATCCTGAAGCTAACCGCAAATCCTAAAGCTAACCGCTAATCCTGAAGCTAACTGCTAATCCTGAAGCTAACCGCTAATCCTGAAGCTAACTGCTAATCCTGAAGCTAACTGCTAATCCTGAAGCTAACTGCTTAGCTGTTCCTGGAGGTTCTGGTCGATGTGGCCAGGCCTCCTGATGAATACATGAAATATTAAAATCCATTTTCTGCTTTTAGCCAAAGATTCAGTGACTTGTATGAGCTGAAAGCTCATCCTTAACCTCCTGTTTGTCTGCTTTAATTAGGCCGTTCAGCTCTGAGCCACAAACACCCCTAACGACCTGAAGATGCAAACATGTCCGCCGATTCCTCTGATCCAGATCTGCTTCAGACTGAGCACCAACTTTATTCTAGATTTATTCCTGAAAACCCGAAGAAGCCAGAGGAAGAAATTCAGCCAAACTCAGAATCTCTCACATGTATTATTATTTAACCCGCTGCAGGACGGAAGGCCAGCTGGCTGCTGCCTTCAGGCGCTGAAGATGACGAAGAGGAGCAGCAGCGCGGGCAGGAAATGGCGCAGCAGGAAGTGGCGGCTGCAGCGCGACGCGGCGTTCAGCTCGTAGTCGTTGTTCGCTCGGCACCGGCTGCAGTCCTCTCCGCAGAAGGAGCAGGAGGAGACGTCGCTCCGCAAAGACGACCGGTACGACCGCACCGTCCTGCGCCCTGCAGGGGGCGCCAGAGCCCAGAATCAGCTGCACTGTCTGCACTTCACTCTTCAGATCAATTCAGTTTATTATCATTTAAAGTAGCTAATTATTCAGATTTAAAGTGAAACTCATTAATATTCAGTAATTTGCAGTTTGTCTTTAAATCGGCAGAAATGGATGCAGAAGAAAATCTGGGATTCCTGAGAGAAAGTTAGTACACCCCATGAAAATCTTTAGATGTGTGAATATTTTTAATATTTTAACAATATTGTGAACGTCAAGTAAAATAATAAATATTTTAAAATTTTCAGTATAATGCCAATAAAACTAACATTTCTGGTGATGCATAAATTAGTACACCCCAGAGGAAAATTATACTGAAATAATTATTAGTTATTTAGCCTGTCAGGAGAGCAAAACGCAGATTTTCACCATGTCATTCATTCATTTATAGATATAGTTTGAAACTAAATATTTACTTTACCAGCTAAATATTGAGCTAGCTAAAAAGTGTTAGCTAGCTGGCAGCTAGCTAAATATTTAGCACTCAGCTAGCTAAGTATCTAGCTAAATACTTTTCTAGTTGAGTGCTAACTATTTAGTTATCTCTGCGCTAAACATTAAGCTAATATGCAAATATGGAAGTGTACTATCAAAATAAAAGCTGGGTGTTGATATTCTATATAAACTGCTGTGGACACTGATGATCTCTGCTGCTAAATGTCTGGATTTAAAACGGCTCATCTTGGCTTCAGGCTGAAATGTTGAAGCAACACCAAGCGATTCGAGAAGCAGGAGCTCAGAAGACCCAGCTTTTATTTTGGTAGTCCACTTTCGGGTCCAAGCCCGGCTCTTCAGCAGAACCATCAGAACCTTACGTGGCTCGTAGTAGTCGTAAACGCTGACCGAGGCTTCCTGGACCCGGGCCACCTTGAACTCCACCAGCAGCGGGACGAGCAGACACGATTCCTGGGTCGACACCTGCAGAACCAGAACCAGACAGAACCGCGGTTAGTTCTGGAGCCCAAACAGAACCAGACAGAACTGGCCAGCCGGATCAGGTGTCAGCTCACAGAGTCCAGGTACAGAACCGCCCTCCCCGGCTCGGTCTCCACTCGCTTCACGGCGCCGCCCAGCGGTACCAGGTCCGGTTGGGCGCTGAAGCCGCTCAGCAGACCCACCTCCATCAGAACCATCCCCGTCTCATTCAGGCCCAAGTGGCGGGCCAGGCTGAGGGCCGCAGAACCAGAACCAGTTAGAACCCGAACAAACCGGGCCACAAAGCAGCAGAAAGATTCTGAGTCTGTCAAAATTTTATTTATCTGTTTAAAAAAGTAAATTTAAATTTAATTCATCTGAATTTATGAAAAGTAGAAAATAATAAAGAATCTACATTTTAAATAAAGATAATAAAAAACATTCACACAAAAATAAAATGTCTTAAATTTCCAAAAATATTTCAGGAAATTTACATTTTTACAAAACAGAAAAAAAGATGATTATTATATGTTTAGGTATTTAAATTCAATCGATTTTCCTACATTTGCAAAAATGAAATGAATATTTAAAATAAAACCAGTAAATAACAACTGAATAAATATAAACTTACACAAATAAATAAAAAAGTTAAATATTTCTGGAAATTTAAATGTTTTCAACTTTATTTTATTTACTTTTTTAATTTTGAAAATTAAAAATCTCCTGATTTTTTTCATGATTTGACTCTTTACAGTCAGAGAAATAAATGATGTCAGGAACAGAATCGGTCCACAGTGACAGCAGGTGGGTCATGTGACCTCCTGACCTGGTGCAGGTGGGTCATGTGACCTCCTGACCTGGTGCAGACGAACAGGTGAGCCTCGTTCTGCTCCTCAAACAGCGCCACCTTCAGGTAAAACGCTTCGTGTTCTTCGGCGCCCCTCCTCCTCAGCAGCTCCTCGTTGTAAAACACGTTGAGCTGAAAAAGAGACGAAGGTGAGGAAGAAGCAGCAGGGGGCGCCGTTACCATGGAGGCAAGCAGGTACCTGGAGCAGAGCGAGTCCACGACCCGACGCCGTCACCTGCAGGTCCAGAACCGGTTCTGGATCAATCTGGAAAAAGACAGTTTAAACATTTAAAGACCCGAAGCTGCCGAGTCAGCAGAGACTGGGACCAGAATGGGACCAGACTGGGACCAGAATGAGATCAGACTGGGACCAGAATGGGATCAGACTGGGACCAGAATGAGATCAGACTGGGACCAGAATGAGATCAGACTGGGACCAGACTGGGACCAGAATGAGATCAGACTGGGACCAGACTGGGACCAGAATGAGATCAGACTGGGACCAGACTGGGACCAGAATGAGACCAGAATGAGATCAGACTGGGATCAGACTGGGACTAGACTGGGACCAGAATGAGACCAGAATGAGATCAGACTGGGACCAGAATGAGACCAGAATGAGATCAGACTGGGACCAGAATGAGACCAGAATGAGATCAGACTGGGACCAGAATGAGATCAGACTGGGATCAGACTGGGACTAGACTGGGACCAGAATGAGATCAGACTGGGACCAGACTGGGACCAGAATGAGATCAGACTGGGATCAGACTGGGACTAGACTGGGACCAGAATGAGACCAGAATGAGATCAGACTGGGACCAGACTGGGACTAGACTGGGACCAGAATGGGACCAGAATGGGATCAGACTGGGACCAGAATGAGACCAGAATGGGACCAGACTGGGACCAGAATGAGATCAGACTGGGACCAGACTGGGACCAGAATGGGACCAGACTGGGACCAGAATGAGATCAGACTGGGACCAGACTGGGACTAGACTGGGACCAGAATGAGACCAGAATGAGATCAGACTGGGACCAGAATGACATCAGACTGGGACCAGAATGGGACCAGAATGAGACCAGAATGGGTCCAGACTGGGACCAGAATGAGACCAGAATGGGTCCAGACTGGGACCAGAGTGGGATCAGACTGGGACCAGAGTGGGACCAGAATGAGATCAGACTGGGACCAGACTGGGACCAGAATGAGATCAGACTGGGACCAGAATGGGACCAGAATGGGACCAGACTGGGATCAGACTGGGACCAGAATGAGATCAGACTGGGACCAGAATGAGACCAGAATGGGACCAGAATGAGATCAGACTGGGACCAGAATGAAATGAGATCAGACTGGGACCAGAATGAGACCAGAATGGGACCAGAATGAGATCAGACTGGGACCAGAATGAGACCAGAATGGGACCAGAATGGGACCAGACTGGGACTAGACTGGGACCAGAATGAGATAAGACTGGGATCAGACTGGGACCAGAATGGGATCAGACTGGGACCAGAATGGGATCAGACTGGGACCAAAATGGGACCAGACTGGGATCAGACTGGGACCAGAATGAGACCAGAATGAGATCAGACTGGGACCAGAAGAGATCAGACTGGGACCAGAATGAGATCAGACTGGGACCAGACTGGGACCAGAATGGGATCAGACTGGGACTAGACTGGGACCAGAATGAGATAAGACTGGGATCAGACTGGGACCAGAATGGGATCAGACTGGGACCAGAATGAGACCAGAATGAGATCAGACTGGGACCAGAATGGGACCAGAATGACACTAGTTGTCAGGAGTGTTTGGTTCTGTTTGGTTCTGGAGTTTGTAGACGGTCCCACATTGAACCTCTGATCTTTGGCAGAACTTCTGGCCCAGATTATCGTTCATCGGTCGGATCGACCTGGTGCCAGACGCCGCTCACGAATATCCGACTGGAAACTAACTTCACTGCGGTAATTTTAATGGTTCATCGTCTCCATGGTTACCTGGCGACTCTGGAGCAGCAGGAAGTTGTTCTGGTCGATGTGGAAGGAGGTGACGACGCCCGAGTCCCCGTTGGTTACCGTGACGTCCAGGTCGGAGTGCTCTGACCCCTGCAGAGCGGCGAAGGCGGACAGAGCCTGCAGAGCCACCACCGTGTCCTGGACAGAGGGGAGGGAAAAGAGGCACTGAACTGGTCTGAAACCGGTTTAAACTGGGTATAAACCCAGTTTAAACCGGTTTATGCCGGTTCCGGACCTGCGTGCTGCCGTATCCTCCCAGGTGGTTCCTCTGCTGGCTCAGCCACTGCATCAGACTCAGACCTTCGTCGACCCGATTCAGTTTGTAGAGAGAAAGCAGAACGTAGGACGCTATCTCGATGTCTGCCGAGCAAGGTTGCCATGACGATGATAGGCCAGCGTCAGGTGACGACCAGGTCGGGACGCCGTCTGCTGTCAGAGAGACAGAGCAGGAAGTCATACCCAACGTCTCCAACCGCGTCGGGAGGAAGAGCCAATGAACGTACCCCTCAGGTCAGCTCGGCCAATCAGACGGTTGAGCGCGGCGTGGGAGGCGGGGCTTCCTGCCAGGGCCAGAGCGTAGCTGAGCAGGCTCAGGCTGTAGTTGCTGGAGACGCCCTGGTCCAGCCGGGCCTCCAGGTAGCCGAGGGCAGAGGTCACCTGGGGGGCGTACTGCGCCTGGCAGACAGAGAGCAGGGCGGCAGCTCGTCAGCACCGCTCGCACCGATTGAACCAGAACCGGGTCGGACCCGCTCACCCTGATGTAGCCGTCCTCCAGGAGGGCGACCAGGACGTAGGCGGTGAGGGACACGGGTCCGTCCAGGCCGCCCTGCAGCTCGGAGTGGATCACGGTTCCGGGCTCCGCCGCGGCGCCGCCCGCCGCCCGCTGCGCCGCCAGCCACGCCGCCGCGCTCTCCAGAACCCGGCCGTCCACGCCAACCCACGGCCGCGCCTGCAGCAGGCAGCGCAGCACGAAGGCCGTCAGCCTGCGCAGAGAGACGGTCAGAGGAGGTTCTGGTCCGGTTCTGGTCCGGTCCCGGTACCGAATCCTACCAGGTGCTGCCTGACGAGTCCTGCTGGCCGAAGGCGCTAAAGGAGCCGTCGGCCCGCTGGTAGGACAGCTGCCGCTCATAACCTGCCGGAGAACAGAACCATCACGACCCGGTTCACGTCTGGGGAAGGTTCTGTTGGTTCTGGGTGTGCTACCTTTCAGCATGTAGTCAGTGGCCCGGTTCTGCAGCGCCGGGTCCAGCGGGCCTCTGGCGCTGAGGTACCGCAGGACGTAGACATTTGGAGCGAAGTGGATCATGTTCTGCTCCCCGCAGCCGAACGGCATCTGGACCAGCGAGTCCAGACCGCTGATGGACGGGCCCAGCAGGTCGCCTTCAGCACACACAGGTTAGACAGGCTGAACGGACCGGAACCAGGACACTAACGGTTCCGATCCAAACTAACAAACAGAAACAGCAGCGACAGAACCGGAAGAGACGTTGTGGTCCCAGTGACGGGCCGGTTCCCACCTGGTCCTTCATTTTGGTCTGATAATAAAATGTTAAAAGTTTTTCACTCATTAAAAAAATTAAGTTGCTTTTAAAGGGTTAAAAACCCAGAAAGTCCAGAATATTTGACCAAGTTAATAATTAGAGAAATTAGAGAAATAGAAGTTGATCAGTTTGACCCAGATAGAGAAAATCATTCAGCACCAGCCCGTGCGGTCCGGTTGGACCCGGGTCCTAACAGAACCATCAGGTCAACGTACCGATGGCCGACACCGAGACGCGCTGGCTGCCGTCCACCACGCCTGCAGGGAACCGGAACGCCACGGAACCGGAGCGGCTGGCGGGGAGATCCAGGAGGAGGGAAGAGGAGAAGCTCTGAGGCCGACCTTCAGCCTGACGGAGCAGGGAACAGAGAAGGACGTGATGACGTCAGGAACATGGAGGTTTTCTCTTCTGGTTCTGCTAAATAAAGTTGGTTCATTTTTCTCACTTCTGAAGAAAATTTAAAAATATTCACAACTTCAAACATTCAGGGTTTTATTAGGATTTCTGGGCCTAACTGAGGAACAGGGGAGCCCCCTTTATGCTGTCGACCTAAATAAAATGGCCTCCAGCAGTCAGCTGCTTAGTGATCAGGTCCACCTGCAGTGGTTCTGTTTCTGGTTCTGGTTCTGCAGAGGACAACCAGCATCATGGAGACCATTTCTTAAACTTTAAAATTATATCCTGAGAACTTAAGTTTATCAAGTCCTGCTACAGATTCTCAGTCTGGACTTTAACTAGGCCATTCTGACCCGTGAGTCAGCTCTGAGAGTGGACGGGGTGTGAATACTTTTGCAGAGTGTTTTGTTCCTCCTCCCACCTTAACCAGGACGGTTGTGCGAACGAAGTCGGCCGCCGCGGAGGACACGGCCTTCACGGCGATGGGGACGTCTCCCAGGACCAGAGGCCTGATGGGAACCAGGACGGTGGCGCCGCCCTCCGGCTCCACCAGGAGGCGCCGCACGCTGGCCATGGCGACCGCCTCGCTGTCCGGGAACACGAACTCGAAGGCGTCGCTCTCTGCGACGATCACGGTGACCTGGAGACAGACAGACGGACGGAGACACGCCCGGATCGGATTCAGCCCTAAAGAAAGCTGGCAGGACGTGTTTCTGGGTCGGAACCGCCCGGTTCATTCACCGCTGAAATCAGACGCCATCAGTGTTCCTGATGACGCGCGGAAATATTAGACAGTAGAAGAAGAAAATAAAGAAGAGCTTCTGCCCCGCCCTGCAGATGAAACCACAGACATGAATACTAGACCCTCACTGAGCGCTGAGATCTACGTTACGTCGCCGCCATCTTGTATGTGGCAGCAGAGGATCGGAGCTCCTTCAGTCCTGTTCTGTGTTTCAACCGTTTTACGAAACAAACTGGATTCATTGGCTTTACCTTCCACAGGTAAGGATGAAAGATCAGAATTACTTTGCAGCCAGAAACTCGCTTCTAAACAACCGAGAAATATTTCCTATGTAGCTAAATTGGCCCGAAATAACCGCTGATTGTTAGCATAGCAGCTAACGTTTTCATACTGTGTTCTAATGAGAGCTGATGAGAAACCGCTGTTAGAGGAGAAGTTCATTAGAAACCAGAGGATTTAGTGAGGAAAGATCAGTCAGGATCAGAGCTGGAGCTGCTGCTCTTCAGTCTGTTTCCAGCTCAGCTTCTCCATGTCGGTATTTAGCTATAAAGATGCTACGAGTCAGAGCCCAACATGCTGAAAATGGCTTGTTATGAATGTCAAGGAAACATATATGTAGTTTCTATTTTGGATCATTTCTCTTTTATCCTCGGCTTCAGCCTGAGAACCAGGACGTCTCAGAAGTCATTGAGTTCTCCCAGTGAGACCAGCAGACTGAAGCCTGTGACCAGTGTTCCCAGTATAATAAATAAATGTTTTATTCTTTCACTTTTTGTGTATTTTTTAAATATCTCAATCTGAAGTATTAGTGTATTAATACAGCTTATGTAATGAAATAAGAATAATTTATTCTGTTAGAATTATTTTCACTCTTTGCTGTCAATAGCAGAGTTGACGTATAATAAATATTTTTTCTCTGGAAAAAAGTAAGAAAAATATGTAGTTTAATGTTTGACAATGACTGATTTATAGATCAAAAGTCATTTCTCAATAATGTATAAAAAATAAATACAAGAAAATAATTTATTTCTTGTCTTGAAACGTTAAATGTAGATTAAATTATGGAATTATGTAAATATGTCCTTTAAACACTGTAAAAATGTCTGTTCATCAACGTTAATATAAAAATGATCAGAATCATTTCTATCAAATAAAACATTGAGCTCTTTATCAGAAATGCCCCAAAACATTAAATAATCACATCCAAAGTTAGAAACTGTCTTTAGTCATTTCTCTGATTGCCAAATATATTAATGTGTGAGAAAATGTGTCAATGACAGGAATTAATTTAAAATACTTTGTAGAACGGCACTTTGTGAAGTTCGGTCCATTTACCTGTATTAGCTTACTGGGAGAGATGCCACATTCAATATGGCGGACGCTGTGACGTATTGCAGCAACGGGCCGACCCGCTCCATGACCTCTGACCCGCTCCATGACCTCTGACCCGCTCCATGACCTCTGACCCGTTCCATGACCTCTGACCCGCTCCATGACCTCTGACCCGTTCCATGACCTCTGACCCGCTCCATGACCTCTGACCCGTTCCATGACCTCTGACCCGCTCCATGACCTCTGACCCGCTCCATGACCTCTGACCCGCTCCATGACCTCTGACCCGCTCCATGAGGTGTCTACGTGTTCATGTCTATGGATGAAACCACTTCAGATGATCTTAACTCTGATTTTCCTGCTAAATCAGGTGTTTCCGAACATTTTCTGCCCCCCATCGATTACAGTAGGGAGAGTTGGACTCTGGTTGAACGATGGAGGGGCTGCAGAGGAGACTTCCTGTTATACTCTCCAGAACAAACAGTGTTCTTCATTGTTGGTGTTTTTTCCCCCCCGTTCATCCATACCGCTTCCCACGCCACCCCTGCATTGGCCCCACAGTTTGGGAACCTCTGTGCTAAATAATGACGCTGTTCTCACCTCATTAATGATCAATAAATTAATAATAATTAGTTAGTTTGTTTCTGCTGCATTTCTTCTGCTTTTGCTTTTTTCAGCTCATTAAACTGCTGTTAGATTCTGGCTAACGCTAGTTACTGCTAACGCTAGTTAGCCACAATCTACAGAAAACGACAGTGAGAACTAGTGATGGGCACCGCTAACTAAATAGCTAGCTGCGCTAACCCTAAACACTAAACATAAGTTCTGCTCCCGTTAAAGCGCTGTACCAGATAAATATTTAGCAGAAGCTAATGCTAAATAGCTATACTGACACCATGTTTAGCACAAGCTAGTGATAAAATAATATAAAGACAGTAATTAGTTAATGCTAAAGTGCTACATCAACACAACATTTAGCAGATGCTAATGCGTAAGTACTATAAAGACAGTAATTAGTGGAAGCTATGCTAAGTGCTAGGATGCTGTGGCTTTACTGGGAGCAGCTCTGCAGACTGACCTCCAGCTCCTCTTGGAGGTAGTTGAACAGAACCACCTCCAGAACCAGCTCTTCTCCTCTGATGATGTAGGCAGGAAGGTTCAGGGACAGGAAGAAGTCCTGGAACACTGTGAGCTACAGGAGGAGTCACAGAGTCGATGAGAAGAGGTTCTGATCCGCTGCATCCCAACCAGCTGCAGGAGGTTCTGGGAATACCTCTGCCGGTTTCTCTGTGAGTCCCAGACCCAGATTCTCCGACACGACAAAGGCGGAGGCCGTCCAGGTGGTGATGCTGTCAGGAACCGGCAGAGGAATCTGCATCCTGTCGGAATCCCTGCAGAAACATTTCAGGTCACATTCAGACGGGAAAACCAAGGAGGAACGTTTGGGTCCCACAACCGGGACAGAACCACAAGGTTCACGTCTATATCCCCCACCTTTACCTGATTCAACACACCTGAACTAAAAGAATAAACCATTAACTGGGTTCTGCAGAACCCGAAGACAAACTGAGGAGACCAGTCAAGATGTTCTGTAGCCAAAAACCTCTAAAAGAAAATCTAAAAGCTGCTCCTCTACCAGCAGCGGACTGGTACCAAAAGGTTTAGAGGTCAGATACTGGTTCTGAAAGCTGAGCATCATCACCCTGTGTTGACGTCCATCCAGACCCAGGTCTCTGGAAAGTTCTGGCGCTGGTTAGGTTCTGGTTGTTTCCTGAAATGTTCCCCGTCCATCTGGAGGAAGAAACCCGGATCATCTCCTGCTGATCAGAACACAAATATTAGTTTCAGTAGTGAGAAGAAGATCCAACTAATTATTAATTATCATTTGATTCTCAGCAAACATCTGCAGCTCCACAGTGGATCAGCAGGCAGGCCAACCCGGTAGAACCTCCAACGAGTCCCATTGCTCTGCTGGGAGGTCTGAAATGTTTTCCTCTCTGGTGGATGATGGACTGTGGGTGGTCTGGCGGTGACCTTTGACCTTTTCCAGGTTGATGATTTAAAGTGAGGAGAAAATCTTTTTTTTTTCCTTGTGGCCTTTATTTGAGAGTGAACTGAGAGGAAAGTGGGTAATGGGAGAGGGGGAAGACATGTGGCAAAGGCCGGGAATCGAACCTGCGACAGCTGCGTCGAGAACTAAGGCGTCCATATGTGGTTTGTGCTGAACTCCTGCGCCACCACAGGACCCAAGTCAGGAGAAAATCTGACGGAAACTGAATCAGTCCTTAAATAAGTCCAGGACTGAAGCAGGAACCGAGTTAGACCTGCTGAGGATCAGATGGTTCTGAGGCTAAGAACCGGACCTGGGTCAGGACCTGGACCAGGTCTTGTAGTGATGCTGTGAAGGAAAAGCTGCTCAGTAAGCTACTTACTGAGCAGCGGCCATGTTGGATCCTCTCTGGGCACGCTGGCGTCGGTCATCACAGTCAGGTCACATGTCTGCGGGAGCAAAGCTCAGGTTAGTTCTGCTGTTCTGGAACCGGACCGGCTGGTTCTGGATGAATGGAACCGGGTCAGGTTTCTGATGAGGATCACCTGGAAAACAGAGAACGGATCTCCCATTGTCTTCCCATCGCTGAGGGCGTCGTCCGTCATCTGCTCCCGCACCTGGAAACAGCAGAAAGAACCAATCAGAACCAATTAAAACCAGTAAGAACCAGTTTGGTTGTTGGTTCTGAGTTCTGGTGAGATCAAATGCTGTATTGGCGGTTCTGACCGTTTCCATGGTGATGTCGTTGTTTGACCCCGCCCACCGCGTGGCTTTGTCGACCACCAAGATCCCGACAAGAGAGTCCGGTTCCTCCACCGACACCTTCAGGGTCACGACCTCCGCCGGCTTCAGCAGGTCGCTGCTCCAACTCAGAGACACCTGCAGACCACAGGATGACCAGTCGATCACTGATTGGTGGATCACAGGATGACCAGTCGATCACTGATTGGTGGATCACAGGATGACCAGTCGATCACTGATTGGTGGGAAAACATGACGCTGTGTCAGGAAGTCCAGAGCAGGTGGGTGACCTTGTTCTGCAGGAAGTGTGTGATGGGCAGATGGATGACATCATTGATGACCTCACCGCCAGGATGGACACAATAAACGACGATGGAGGCCAGAGGAGCCCAGGACGCCTCAGGAACCAGACTCACATCACCTGAGCTCCTCCCAGCAGAAACCACCTGACCTCTGGACTTCACCTGCAGACATGGAGCATCAGCAAGGCATCATGGGTAGGAAACGCTCCGGGCTCCAGGAGAAGATGCTCACCAAGTAGTGAACGTCAGGAATCTGAAAATTCTTCTCAACCCTCAACCGAAGACGGGAACCAACCTGGAGGAGACGGAGAAGAAAAAACCAGATGGATGATGGATGGATTGTAAAATCTTTCTTTCATGTTTTTCCCATAATGCACCTCTGCTCCTGCTGTTATTGAGAATGAGTGAATGAGTGAACGTTGACATTAATCCTGTTCAGTTGTTAAAGTCTGAAGCTCTGACCGAATGAGGAACAGAGAGGTCAAAGGTCAGCAGCCTGTGGTTCAGATGTTCAGTTTTCACCGACAGATTGAGGAATCACTCCAGATGTTTCTGGATGTGTGAAGAGGGTTACCTGGGCAGGTGAGGAGGGTTTCTGGACCTGCAGGTAGGCGCGGCTCTTTGAGCGGAAGCTCCTGTCCACAGAAAGTGTCTTCTCACAGTCCTCCAAAGAAACCTGGAGAAAAATAAAATCAGATGAGAAAATCCTGAAGGAAACAGGAAAGACCTGTAAGTATTCAGGCAACTGACATCTGCCCTGTAACCATGGCAACGTCATCTCAGCGTCAGAGAAAAGATAAAGTTACTAGAGATGATGAAGCAGTTCAGTTTTTCTAGCTGTTATTTTGATATATTTAGCTAGTAGCATAAATATTTAGTGGTTTGGGTTGGTTTGAGGTTGGTTTGGGTTGGTTGGGGTTGGTTTGGGTTGGTTTGGGGTTGGTTTGGGTTGGTTTGGGTTGTTTGGGGTTGGTTTGGGTTGGTTTGGGGTTGGTTTGGGTTGGTTTGGGGTTGGTTTGAGGTTGGTTTGGGGTTGGTTTGGGTTGGTTGGGGTTGGTTTGGGTTGGTTTGGGGTTGGTTTGAGGTTGGTTTGGGTTGGTTGGGGTTGGTTTGGGTTGGTTTGGGGTTGGTTTGAGGTTGGTTTGGGGTTGGTTTGGGTTGGTTTGGGGTTGGTTTGGGTTGGTTTGGGGTTGGTTTGGGGTTGGTTTGGGGTTGGTTTGAGGTTGGTTTGGGGTTGGTTTGGGTTGGTTGGGGTTGGTTTGGGTTGGTTTGGGGTTGGTTTGAGGTTGGTTTGGGTTGGTTGGGGTTGGTTTGGGTTGGTTTGGGGTTGGTTTGAGGTTGGTTTGGGGTTGGTTTGGGTTGGTTTGGGGTTGGTTTGGGGTTGGTTTGGGTTGGTTTGGGTTGGTTTGGGTTGGTTTGAGGTTGGTTTGGGTTGGTTTGGGTTAGTTGGGGTTGGTTGGGGTTGGTTTGAGGTTGGTTTGGTTTGGTTTGGGTTGGTTTGGGTTGGTTTGGGTTGGTTTGGGGTTGGTTTGAGGTTGGTTTGGTTTGGTTTGGGTTGGTTTGGGTTGGTTTGGGTTGGTTGGGGTTGGTTGGGGTTGGTTGGGGTTGGGAGCCCGCCTGTTGTTCCTGGACCCCAGGCTGTTTTATTTAGGCTGGAGAGACCGGTGGAGGGGAGGTTTATTTGTGTGTTTTTGTTGGGAGCTGCTGGGTGTGTTTAATTGTCCTTTTATTATTTCTCCTCCAATCAGTCTATTTTATTCAAATGGGTTTTAACTAGACTAGACCAGGCGGCTCCTGGTGCCAGCATAGAGATTTGTTTTAGCTTGTCTCTGTCGACTCGGGCCCTTCACTCAGGGCCTCAGTTAATTCTTATTCATTCTTATCAGAATGAAGGTTTTTTCAAAGCAGGACAGAGGTTTTCCTGACGTTCTCTGCTGACTGACCCAAAGTCACATTTAGTTCTGAAAATAAATATTTACTGTGGAGCTACACATTTAGTGTGCTAGCTCCTAGCTAAATATTTCATTAGCAAGCTAAATACACAGCCTGGAACTATGATATTTATGAGTGTATGAAGAACATGGTGGCAATTTGACTGAACACTCATTTTTTTCTCTACATAAACTAAAATGTTGCTGTTCAGTTTTGACAGTGTAACTTCCCAGACTTCCTTTCTAAAGCAAGTTTGATCTTTTCAAACATTTAAAAATAAATGCTGAGTTAAAAGAAGCCTGGATGTCGTTTCTGTGAATCTCCTGAGTTTAATGTTGCAGTGTTCTTACCTCCACAGTGAGGCGCTGTGTGTCCTTCTGGACCTGGATGTGCAGAGGGACCAGTCCGTCCACCGGGACAGGCAGCTCCATGTCCTCTGAGGACGACTCGTCCCGATCCATCCATGAGGAATCTGAACTGTTCTTTGGGAAAAGAATCTGTTGGTCCACCGTCTCTCGGCTCCGCTGCTGCTTCACCGACACGCGGAGCTTCCTCTGGTGCTGCAGCGGCTCGCCGTTATACGTCGACACTTTCAGCTGCAGGAGGAGGAACAAGCTGCTGGTTACAGAGCATCAAGGACAGAGGAAAGTTCTGGTTCTGGTTCTGGTTCCCTTACAGTGCCGCTGAAGCTGAGAGACGGCCTGAGGACTTTAGGAAAGTCTTCAAAGGTAACGGAGAATCTGCTTTTAGCCAGAGCGACGCTCACTGTGCTGTTACAGGTCAGACCTGCAGAGAATCACTCAGCTCAGCAGGTCCCCACGGTAACCATGGTAACCACGGTAACCACGGAAACCAGCCTGTGTGGAAAGTATTCACCCCCCCTGGCCTGAACAATCTGCATTAGATTCACGTCAGAAACAGACTGCTGATGTTTCTGGATCGTTGTTCAGCAGCTGAAGGCCCAGAGCATCACACTGCCACCACCGTGTCCGACTGCATGTTCTGGTTCCGACGCTCTCATTAATAAAAGCTCCACTTTTCTGTCTTTCATCAGGATGTTTCTGGGTCTTCGTGTTCCTTCGGGTCAGCAGTGGCTCTGGTTCTGGAGGCCGTTTGACCTCTGACCCTGAGGAGGCCTTTCTCACAGCTTGAACGTTTTCCCTCATAAATGAAATCACTTTTTTGAATCAGGTTGTTTTTCTGAAGCTTTTGTCTGAGAGGTGAGGTGGAGCGCTGTTACCTGTCAGGTGTTCGGTCACAGACACCTGGACGCTCAGGACGTCGGCCCGCTGGTCCTGGATCAACATTCGGCTCCACGACGGAGAAAACCGAGAAACATCAAACCTGAACTTCCCAGATCCGTCCATCTGGAGGAAAACTGGATTTTAGGACAATTTCCCAACATTTTGCATTAAATCTTGTCTTCGCTTCCTGACCTCCGCCTCCTCGCTGTGAGTCTCATTGTCGCCGTGGTAACGGTGGCTGAAGGTGACGACCATGCGTCCGCGGACAGGTTTGCCGTAGAAGTACCTGGAACAGAACACGGCAGGTCCAGTTTCATCGGGAACCCAGAACGTCCCTCAGAGACCAGGACAGGCCTCACTTTGCAGAGACGAAGCCTTTCAGGACGTCCTCCCAGTGGACCACGTCCGGGACTTTGACTAGAACCTCGAACTTGGGCAGAACTGGAAAGAAGCAGACAGGAAGTGGGTCAGAGTCTCTGCGGTTGGTTCTGCTCAGCTAACGGTGAGGAAGAGGAGCAGACATACCATAATAATCCACGCTGAAACGCTTCACACTGGAAACTCCCTTCAAACACACAAACCAGCAGAGTTACTGGGAGGACACTGGTTATAGACTGGGCTGACTCCCTGCTCCTGATCCGGTCAGCAGGTCTGAACCCGGATCAGGACTCTAGAACAAAATCTTCTTCCTCCTTTTGCCTCCATTTTGAGCTTCTGTGTGAATCTGGATAGAAACTTTATTGATGCTTAACGAGAATCTTTGACGTTGTTGAAATGTTTGATTTGGCACAAAGATGAGATGAAGCAAAACTTCTCATGTAGCGCTTTAGCATCAGCTTCAGCTAAATACCGTGTGGTCTAGCGCTTTAGCATCAGCTTCAGCTAAATACCGTGTGGTCTAGCGCTTTAGCATCAGCTTCAGCTAAATACCGTGTGGTCTAGCGCTTTAGCATTGGCTTCAGCTAAATACCGTGTGGTCTAGCGCTTTAGCATCAGCTTCAGCTAAATACCGTGTGGTCTAGCGCTTTAGCATTAGCTTCAGCTAAATACCGTGTGGTCTAGCGCTTTAGCATCAGCTTCAGCTAAATACCGTGTGGTCTAGCGCTTTAGCATTAGCTTCAGCTAAATACCGTGTGGTCTAGCGCTTTAGCATTAGCTTCAGCTAAATACCGTGTGGTCTAGCGCTTTAGCATTAGCTTCAGCTAAATACCGTGTGGTCTAGCGCTTTAGCATCAGCTTCAGCTAAATACCGTGTGGTCTAGCGCTTTAGCATCAGCTTCAGCTAAATACCGTGTGGTCTAGCGCTTTAGCATTGGCTTCAGCTAAATACCGTGTGGTCTAGCGCTTTAGCATTAGCTTCAGCTAAATACCGTGTGGTCTAGCGCTTTAGCATTGGCTTCAGCTAAATACCGTGTGGTCTAGCGCTTTAGCATCAGCTTCAGCTAAATACCGTGTGGTCTAGCGCTTTAGCATTAGCTTCAGCTAAATACCGTGTGGTCTAGCGCTTTAGCATCAGCTTCAGCTAAATACCGTGTGGTCTAGCGCTTTAGCATTAGCTTCAGCTAAATACCGTGTGGTCTAGCGCTTTAGCATCAGCTTCAGCTAAATACCGTGTGGTCTAGCGCTTTAGCATTAGCTTCAGCTAAATACCGTGTGGTCTAGCGCTTTAGCATCAGCTTCAGCTAAATACCGTGTGGTCTAGCGCTTTAGCATTAGCTTCAGCTAAATACCGTGTGGTCTAGCGCTTTAGCATCAGCTTCAGCTAAATACCGTGTGGTCTAGCACTTTAGCATTAGCTTCAGCTAAATACCGTGTGGTCTAGCCCTTTAGCATCAGCTTCAGCTAAATACCGTGTGGTCTAGCGCTTTAGCATTAGCTTCAGCTAAATACCGTGTGGTCTAGCACTTTAGCATTAGCTTCAGCTAAATACCGTGTGGTCTAGCACTTTAGCATTAGCTTCAGCTAAATACCGTGTGGTCTAGCACTTTAGAATCAGCTTCAGCTAAATACCATGTGGTCTAGCACTTTAGCATTAGCTTCAGCTAAATACCGTGTGGTCTAGCACTTTAGCATCAGCTTCAGCTAAATACCGTGTGGTCTTGCACTTTAGCATTAGCTTCAGCTAAATACCGTGTGGTCTATCGCTTTAGCATCAGCTTCAGCTAAATACCATGTGGTCTAGCACTTTAGCATTAGCTTCAGCTAAATACCATGTGGTCTGGCGCTTTAGCATTAGCTTCAGCTAAATACCATGTGGTCTAGTGCTTTAGCATTAGCTTCAGCTAAATACCGTGTGGTCTAGCGCTTTAGCATTATATCTGAGATGCTAGCTTCAGGTTCTGCTGTTGTTGGGAAGTCAAACATGGTTTTTTGTCCCAGAGGACAAAAACTGAGAAAACATTTCAATCCTCATTTCTACTTTAAATCGGAGAGAAAATTTTTTGTTTACTAATTATTATTATTTTAGTATAAAATTTAATTTTCAGATCAAAAAAAGAATTAAATCTGTAAAAATGATTTGAAAGTCCTCTTGAGATGCTGAACCCATTTAAATAGTTTTAACAGTTCTGATTCAACAGGTTCATGCGGTTCTTCTTCTGCTGTTAAATGAACGTCAGCCCAAGCGTACCTTGATGGTGGCCATGATGCTCCACTCGCCCAGCGGGGGGTTCTCCGACAGCTGGAACTCTGTGGACACCACACCCAGGACGCCGTCTTTGTCCAGCCACTGTCTCAGAAGGTTTCCTCTCGGATCCTGCATCAGAAAACCGCACTGAAGTATTCACACCCCTAAGCCTTTCTAAACATGTCCTGTTCCAACACCAACACAGAATAACACTAACTCCCTTCGGTGAAGCATGGTGGAGGCAGCATCATTGCTGTGGGAAGACGGAAGGAGTAAGACCTGAGACTGGGCTAGAGGTTCTCTTTGGGTTTTATATAAAAGCACGCCACACTTTTCAGATTTCTGTCCCGGCTTTGTGTTGGTTTCTCTCATCAAACCCTCAACATGGTTCTGCATGTTGAGGGTTTGAAGTTTAGGGATTCTGTTGGGTTCTGATTGAACGGAGTTGCGCCTCACTCGGATCAGAACGTCTGCCGGTTCGGAACAGGGCTTCCCGTCGGAGCGAACCGACACGGTTCGGATCTTCACCATCTGGCCCGGCAGGTAGCGCGGCTGGTTGGTCTGGATGAAGGTGGAGACGCCCCGGGGGTCCACATGCAGCTCCGTGGAGTTGGAGAAGAGCTGCACCGAACCGCGGCGACCTCTGACCTTTAGGGTGTAGGTCCGTCCGGGGCTGGACCCGACTTGGTGGATCTACCGAGATAAAGAGTGTACCTCAGGATGATCAGGAGACCCGGATGTTTCCGGAACCAGAGAAGGGTTCGGAGCTTACAGCAGGCAGGGTCAGCAGCCTGGTGGATCCTGCGGGAAAACATGCGGTTAAAGTTCTGATCCGAAACCAATCACCGACCCAAAACGGTTCCGAACTCATCATACACCTCCTTTAATCGTGGTGGAGTTGGAGGACAGCGTCTCGTTCTCATAGACGATCTCAGCGGAGACGGAGACGGACGAGGAGCCCAAGATGGTGACCGACACCGAGGAGGGGAGACCGGGCCGGAGCCCCGCGGGGGCCAGCAGCAGGTAGGACGGCTGGGAGTCCGGTTCGGGGTCGGAGTTGGGTCGGGTGACGGGGCTGGTGACGTTCCAAGCGTCCGGCCTGGAGAACCAGAGGACGGACATCAGAGTCCGGATCGGACCTCCAGGTTTTTATTTCAGTTCTTTCATCAGACAAACTCAGATTGCTGCTGATCAACCAGAACCACCGGCCCGTTTAAACACTTTCTGGTCCAAACGAACCGGAACAATCTCGAAACATGTGATGTGATTTATTTACACATGAATCTGTTAAAGTGGGAGAAACAATAAAAACATGGTTGAACGTCACAACGTTCTCACTTTATTCTCGTCATTTAATTTCCCCCTAATTTGGTCCGAGAACAAACAGTCTGAATCAGCGGTCCGTGGACCGGTACCGGTTCACGGACCGAGGGTTGGGGACCACTGGTCTAAATAATAAATAAAAATGTGAAGAAAAAAAATCAAAAATATAAATTGTTTAATGCTAAAAAGTAAAGACCAATTATTTACTTTACATAAATAGAAAACTAATTAGCAAAAACGAATAACAGACTCAAATGATTTGGTGATGAAATAAATATTAGTTATTAAAATGTTAAATTTAAAACAATATTTCAAAGACAACCTAACAATTATTTTAAAAAACAGATAATTGATCAAAATGAATTTATTAAAATCTTAATATTTCTACAGATAGTTCCGTGTCCCTCCAGGTGAGGTTACCTGTCGCTGCTGTTCGGAGCTGCAGCGGGGATGAGGAAGACTCCGCACAGCCACAGCAGAGCCTTCATCATGGCGGAAGTTCGTCTGAAGCCGCTGAGCTCAGCAGCGGCCTTCACACCTGAGCGGTGGCCACGCCCCCTACACCTGCTGAGCGCGGCAGATGAACAGTTCAGGTCCTGAGGAGCTTTAACCCTTTACCTGCTGCTTCTGGCGGAACCAGAGCTCTGACCTGCTGGACCTCTAACCCGTCCAGAACCCAGCAGGTTCTGGTTCTAGAAACCCACAACATTTTAGACTGGATTATCACACTTATCTGATTTTTTTCTTGTTTTGAGCAGAACTTTGGTGAACTTTAAATGTACAATAGAAATAAACTTTGACTTGACTTTTGCATTTATTTATTGGTTGTTTTTTATGTTTATCTGCAAGTTGTTATTTTTGGATATTTTTGTTTGTACTTTTTGTATTTATTTATTCTTCTAGTTACTGTCGTTTCCTTCTTTTATCCTTCTACACGGACCTGTGCATTAAACTGACTCATGCTGACTGAAACACTGGTTGATTATCGGGTCAGCAGAGAATTTGCCTGGAAGCTCAAGCAGGTCACATGTTTAAGCTCATGTTGATGGGTATTTTTCGTGAACCTACATAAAAGAACCACAGACAACATACATGAATTTTATGGCTGAAGTTTTGCAAAAGGAGAAGACTCAGCAAACGATCACTCGGCGTTCTGCTCTCTCTGCTAAAGCCTTTTATTTGGGAAAACAAAGTGAGAAAAGATGAACAATAAAAATAGATGGCAGCTCCATCCAACACTCAGGGAACAATCAGTTCTCAGGAACACAGATATTCAACACAGCGATCAAAAAGTTTTAGCACAGCACGTCACTACTGATTAACATTAGACTGAATAATGATCTAGAGCAATGGTTCTTAACCTTTTTTGAGGTACCGAACCCACCAGTTTCATATGTGCACTCACTGAACCCTTCTTTTTTGACAAATAATATATGATTTTTTCCCCCAAATTCTAGTTGGGTTACCCACCTAGAGTCTAGTTGGGTAAAGATCACCAAGTCTTTTTAAAAGGTAGAGTCTCTGAGAACAGTTCTTCAAAATATAGTGAATGTTTTCAGCAAAGTTGAGCTGACTGTCCAGGAAAGACCCAAGATATTTAAAATCTGCCACAGTTTCAACAGGTTGGCCATCGAGAGAAACTGGAACCACTTTAAGGTCTTGTTTAGATCATTTAATTATCTCTACATTCTTAAGAGAATGAAAAATTAATAATAAATAAAGACTTTGCGGTATTCTGATTTAGTAATGTAATTATATCAGTTGTGTTACCACCCCCACACCACTAGAGGCAGTAGGAGGCCCGAAAAAGATGCGACTAAGGAGCAGATTTAGAAGCTATAGAATTCGGTAAAAACTGAGTTTTGCTGAAGTAATTAAAGACACAAGTTCAAATCCCTGCTGAGAGTGAAGCTCCTCCAATCAGGGCTCCTCCGCAGCTCTGATTGGCTCAGCAATGTAACGTGATCCTCTGCAGCAAAGCGGCGCGTCATCACGACTTTACACAGTGTGTCTTTACCCCTGAGACCGACTCACCGAACCTCTGGGGTTCGATCGAACCCAGGTTAAGAACCACTGATCTAAAGTAATAATAAAAATAACACAAAAAATCCCTAACATATGTGGAAACCAGAACAACTAAAGCCTCTTATTTCAGACTGCTCCTGTGGGTCTGGTGGTTTGGTAACCTTTAGCCATATGTCATCATTTGCAGTAAATTTATTACCAGCAGTGATCACAATGACTCCCAGGCCGACGTGTGATTTCTCTATGAGGAGTCATTCCGCTCTGGCCCAGCAGGGGGCAGACATGGCCCTGGAGAGGCTGCAGTGCTCACTGATTCCAGCAGGGGGAGCTACCGGTGGTAGTGACTGGTGTTCGAGCTCCTCCTCTTCTTCAGTGGACGGCAGCGGCAGCAGGAGGAAGATGACTTCATTACGGCCATTTACCTGCGACGATCTGTTTAAATTCAACAACATGTGAGTCAGAAGCAGCCCGGTTCAGGCAGAACCCGTCCGTCTGTTCCGAACCCAGCCGACGGGTTCTACCCAGACCCGGTCAGATACCTGGGATTACCTCAGATTATCTGATCAATTCAAACATTTGCTTCCTTCAAACTGATGCCGAATTATCTTTGAGGCCCATCGGAACCATCTGGGTTAATGTTTGATTCCAGCCTGATGTTTCAACTCGTTAATTTAACGTAAAATCTTATTTTTAGCACAAATATGTTCAGAGTTCGTTCATGTTGACTTACTGGCAGTTTCCTCCCGTATTTGTGATCAATAAAAGGAAATTTTACCATTAAATGTTTTTAATCTTTCAACAGAAACCTGGATCCTCTCACAGAAACTGTATCCTTCTCTAATCAGATGTTTATTTTTCTCATTTGTTTCATGCATTTTATTTTCATTTTAGATGTTTAGATAACTGATATTTTAGAATTTAAGATTTACAGGCACAATTATTGATGTTAAATATTAATAATTGTTTTCTGTATATTGTCCTTTTACATCTGCAGTGTCTGCTAAAGTATTCACACCCAGAAACCTTTCTATGTTTTCCCCATTTAACTGAAAAGCGTGTTATGTGACCAATATGACGTGTATAGTTTAGTGGAAGGAAAAAATATGCATCATTTTATTACCTTTTACAGATAAAATCTGAAGTGTTGAAACGTTTCCTGTAGTGGTAAAATAAGACAAACTCTGCTCATCGCTATAAACACCCAATCTCTAAGTGACGCATGGTGGTGTCAGCATCATGCTGTGGGACAGGAAAGCAGGTCAGAGTTGACTGGAAGCTGGAGCTAATCCTGCAGGAAACCTGAGTGTGGATGAGCTTCACCTTCAGATGTTCAGAGCTGCTGGAGGCCAAACCCAGATGGGCTGAATGCAAAAGCACTCCACACTTTTCAGCTTTTTACCATAAAAACCTTGAATTATTCCCCTCCGCTCCCCGGCTGGGCAGCCCTTTGTGTTGCTGTGCCCGTTTCCTCAGCCGGCCTGCAGTATGGGATCCCGTTCTACCTGCAGTACCTGGCCCACTGGCCCGAGTATTTCATCGTGGCTGAAGCGCCGGGCGGAGAGCTGATGGGCTACAGTAAGTGCAGCCTGGAGCTCTGCTGCAGCACGCTGCGGCGTTGCTGCAGCAGCATCATGTCTCTCTCTCTGGTCAGTCATGGGGAAGGCGGAGGGATCGGTGGCGCGGGAGGAGTGGCACGGCCACGTCACGGCTCTGTCGGTGGCCCCGGAGTTCAGACGGCTCGGCCTGGCCGCCAAGCTCATGGAGATGCTGGAGGAGATCTCAGAGAGGTGAGTGACCTCTGACCCCCGGAGGGAGGCTCTGCAGGGTGTGTGTGAGACCCCTGAAGGTGTGACCTTTGACCTGCAGGAAGGGCGGGTTCTTCGTGGATCTCTTTGTGAGAGTCTCCAACCAGGTGGCCGTCAACATGTACAAGCGTTTGGGCTACAGCGTCTACCGCACCGTCATCGAGTATTACTCTGCCAGCAACGGGGAGCCGGACGAGGACGCATACGGTATGCCACCCAGCAGCGCCTTACTTTGACTAGGCCACAGCTCAACTTCGTCCTGATGGTCAGAACTGGAATCAGTCTGGATCTGCTGATCCGACTGAACCGCAGAGTTTTAATTCTGACTCAGCATTTAAATCAGAATAATCGCCTAGTAAGGTAAAAAATTCCATCTGTGACCACATGAGGGCGCTCTTTACACAGAAAGGAACCTCAAGCCCCACCTGACAAATTCAGAAATACTCCAACATGGGCGGGGCCAAGCCAGAGGGGCGGAGCCAACAGGGAAAGGGGCGTGGTCAGGACGAGAGAAAGCCTGGTTGCCAAGCAACATTGATTAAAAAAAAACAACCAAGTTTTGTGGGGTAAACCTCTCCTGACTTCCTGTTGGGTTTAAAAGCTTCCTGACCTTCAGGCGGCCGGCCGTCTCTTCTTCTACTGAACACTCCAAACGTTTAGGTAGAAAACGGTTTTTATTGTGGTCCTGACTGGAACACGGTTTCCCTGCAGACATGAGGAAGGCTCTGTCCAGAGACACGGAGAAGAAGTCCATCATCCCGCTGCCGCACCCCGTCCGGCCGGAGGACATCGAGTAACGTGGGGCCGCGGCTCCCTGACCCGCCGACCTCCGCTGACCTCAGAGAGCCGCTGGATGTACAAAATGTTTCAACATTTAATTTGCTGTAAATTCTAATGAACATTTGTTTCAGAAACTGAGTCTGAGTCGTGTCTGATACAGAAACGTCTAGTCTTTGTCTTCCTCACTGCTCCGCTTCTTCCCTCCATCCTCTTCCTCACTCTCGCTGCTGCTGCTGTCGTCTCGGTCGTCGTACGTTTTCTCCATCTGGGCCTCGCCCTCCGGCGGTTTGTCAGGAGCCGCTGCCGGTTCCTCAGAGCGCTCTTCCTCCTCTGGAGGGTTTGCAGGATGCTCCTCTTCCTCCTCCTCCTCCTCTTCGTCGTCCTTGGCCTGCTGCCTCTTCCACATCTTGGCCATGGCGAGCAGCTTGAGGTTGGGCTGGTTGGCGGCGTCCTCAGGGAAGATGTAGTCGTAGTATTCCTCCCAGCCGGCGTCCGACTGCAGAAAGATCAACATTAATAACCACAGAAGAAGAAGAAGCTGCTTCTCAGTATAAACACGATTCCTCTGCGTCGCTCCAGGATCCATCAGCTGATCCGAGATCTTCACATTCATCGTAAACAGGTCAAGTTTTAATAAAGTAACAATCTGAGGTCGCTGAGCTTTGAGCATCTTGTGATGGCAGGTTCTTCTCCATAACTACCAAAGTTTTCTTCTCATTTTATGACTTTATTCTGCTAATATAATTATTTTTTATATGACTTTGTTCCTGTAATTAATTTTTCTTTAAACTGATAAAAGTGATGAGGGACGGCTCTGGAGACCGACTCTCCTAACGCTCCAGAACCAAGCGGCCCATTTCCCATCATTCCCGGTTTCTGCGTTCTTACCCCGTCTTCGGCCGTCAGCTTCCTCCTCTTCTTCACTTTCTCCGGCAGCAGCTTCCGGACCCGCTCCCTGGTGCCGTCGGAGCCAAACTCCCTCTCAAAGTCCCTCCAGGACTCGAGCAGCATCAGTCGCTCCTCCTTCTCCTCGCAGCTCCTCATGCTCTTGTTGGCGTCTTCGTAGGTCTGGCGGCTGCGCTGCAGCCGGTCGGGTCCGTCCACCGACAGCTCGAACTTGGCGTAACTGATCCAGACCTGCGCAGCGAGGCGGTCAGTCGCTGCTCCGCCTCGTGTGGCTTTCATCAGAGCGACGCGGCGGCCCTCACCTTGACGTGCTGCGTGCGCTGCAGCAGCCTCTTGTAGAGGTTCCTCGTGTTCTCAAACTGCTCCTGCTCGATCTCAAAGTCGATGTAGGACTTCCAGAGGACCTGGGAGGACAGCAGGACACGCAGAGACAAACCCCATGAACGCATTTAAAAAGAGAAATACACCCAGAGGACAGAGAGTCTTTTACTAGCACATCTAAAGAACCAAACTACAGACAGGAGGAGCTGGACTCTCTTCCTCATGACTGAAACAAAATAATAATTTGTCTCCGGCATTCCAAGCAGCAGATAAGAGAGCAGAACATGGACCGGGCTGATCAGAACCAGAACTGGGATCCAAACCTCAGGCATGTCCAGTCTGGGCTGGCTGATGGCGAGCTCAAAGATGGCGCGGGCTCGCTCCACGTCGCCCAGGATGGTCTCCAGCTCGGCGAACTTGATCCAGGTGGTGCAGTTCTCCGGGCTGAACTCCAGGTACTTCTCATACAGCTTCCTGCAGCGGTCGAACTCTCGCAGCTGCAGCTCCAGCTCGATGTAGCCCTTCAGCAGCTTGTTCTTGGGACATTTCCCGATGGCCGAGCCCTGGCAGCACAGAACGGGTCAGAACCAGCAGCACCGACCACAGAGGTCAGACCAGCTCAGGCTCTCACCATGATCTTTCTGGCTCCTGGCAGGTTCTTCTGTCGGATCTCAAACTGGGCAAAGAGCAGCCAGATCTTTGCGAATGTGAACTGAAACAGAACCAGAACCGTCAGAAGCAGAGAGGCAGCAGAGAGACGGCTCCAGGTGTTCAGTTACCTTCTTGTGAGGGATGAGCTCCAGACACGCCTGGTAGACCTGCCTCGTCCTCTCAGGGTCCTGCCAAACATCAACAGGTTAGGCCCGGTTCTGCTGGTTCTGGCTGCTCTGAGCTGTTGCAGAACCCACCCTGGTCTCCAGCTCCTCGTACAGGGCGTAGTTGATCCACAGGTAGACGTAGCGCCTCCAGTGTCTCTTCTCCTGGATGGGCGGCACGTTGGCGATGGCTCTCTCGTAGATCTCTCTCACCGTGTCGGCGTCCGTGTCGCTCTCCACCAGGCGCAGGTAGTCGAACCACGCGTCGTAGTTGTGTGGGTTTGCCTGCGTTTAACCGGAGAGTGCGTCAGTCTGGGTCAGCCGGTCGCCCTGACCTCCAGCGGCTCCTCGCCCACCTTGACCTCCTCTTCGTACTGGAACCTTCTCTTGCTGACGATGACGTCCTCGATTCCTCTGCGGTCTCCGAACTTCTTCTCAAACATGGTGTAGTTCTTGAAGAGCTCCTGCGCCTGATGCTTGGGGATCCTGTCCAGGGCGTACTTGTAGATGACTCGGACCCGCTCAAACTGTGGACCGAACACAGAGTCAGAGAAACGCTGGAGCAGTCACCGGGTCAAAGGTCACAGCTCTGTCAGAACTCGCCTCCTTCTGGGTCTCCTCGAACCTGGCGAAGGCCACAAACAGATTCTCGTCCACGTATTCCTCCCCGAAGAACTCCACGGCTCGCTCGTACACCTTCCTGCTGTGCGCCACGTAGCCGTGCTTCTCCTCGAAGCGAGCGTACTTGATCCAGTTCTTCACCTCGGGGTGGACCATGACGAGTTCACAGGAGTCAAGGAAATCACGGCTGTCGACCTGGAAGCGCTCAGGATTGGTTTCTGAATCACTTCCATTTGCTTTACCTAAAGGATCTGATGTTTAGCGATCAGCAGTATTGGTACATCAATATTCAACCACATCAGGATGGAAAATCCTGAAAATCGCTCCGACCGTAAACTCTGAGCAGCTCCTACACCAATCCGGGGTACAAACTGAAAACGGGCCTCCAGACTGTCCCTAAACATCAACAAACCAAACATCAGGATATATCGCTCATAGATGCTCCGGGCTTTGTCCACTTCCTTATAGCGCAGCTCAAAGTTGATGTAGGAGTGCCAGGCCTGCTCCTCCGGCTCCCACTCCATCCAGCGCTCAAACACCTGCCTGCAGCCGGCCACGTTGCCCAGCATCTCCTCCATGTAGGTGTATTTGTACCTGCAGGAGCAGCAGAGGCTCAGCGTCAGACTCTGGAGCCAAGTTACCGTGAGAAACGCCGACAGCTAAAGCGTCTAAAACCCTCATCAACATAACAAAACATAACAAAACAATGTTTACTAACCCTGAAACGATTCCTCCAGTGATTCGAGTTCCTTGATTATTAATATTCCTGGAGGAAAATTGATCTGCCTCGAAGCCTCGTTATATTATGTTTTGTTGTTTAGCCGCCGTGTTCCGGCCGGGACTTTATCGGCGCTCTCACTTCCACCCGAGTTGTTGACGAAAGCCAAGTGTTAGCAGCACAACGTCCCGTTTTCAAGTTCGGCCTGGGAGGATTTTATTGATTCGTGATAACGTCCAGGTTTGCATCGTTTTCGGGGACCGATAAACATCCTTAAAGTGACGGGAGCGACGGCTGGAGTTCGGCCGCCTGAGCTGCTGGTTCAGAGCGAACACGGCGGGCGGCTTCGCTTTGACGCGCAGCTTTATGAAAATACCGGAATATAAATTTCCTATCATCCCGGTCGCAACAAATGGGTGACATTACATACCTGGAAAATGTTTCTGTATGACAAGTGAAATCCCGTCGCTAACATGAACACTAAGCTATAAATGTTGGCCGAGGTCAGAGTTCACCTGTTAAACTGACTGAAGATGAACCAAAAGCTGGAGAAAAGACATTTTTATTAGAACCTGCTCACAACAGACAGGCTATCTGAGCCTCTTTATCACTACAATGAATAGAAGTTCAGATTTTTGTGTAACTTTTATTCAGGTTAACTTAGAAACTGAGCTGTTATTGTTACAGGTTAATTTTCTAAACTACAGAAAAAAGTAACTTAGAGAAGCTCAAATGTGAAAAATTGGACTGATATTAATATGCGACAGTAACACTGGTATGTTAGATTTACCAATGTTTTATTTGATCTTTTTTATCCGATTACCTGATTAATCGTAAGAATAATCAATAGATGACTCGATTACTAAAATATTCGTTTACAACAGCCCTGATATTTACACATACAGTTTAAAACTGTAATAAAAGACACATCTATATAGATGTGCAAATCAATTAAAGCTGAATTCATCACATTAAATAATTTCAGTATTTATGGAAACATGTCATGTACTCTAACATGATTGGCTGACCTGCACAGCAGTTTAGCCAATCAGCTCATTTAAAAACGGGCTGACATTTGAACTATTGATCATTTGAATTCATTTAAAGCACTGAATAATACAAAATAAAGTGTATTAAAGTGGAGCAGCTTTAGAAAGCAGAACGGGTCCAAACAGCTCACTGGTCCAATATGGACGCCCGTGTACTGGGAGCCCTGGTCCTACCAGAACTGGTTGACCCGGGGCAGGATGGTGATGGCTCTGTCCCAGATGTTGCGGGCGTGGTTCACCTGGCGGCTCTTCATCTCCATCTCTGCGTACTTCAGCCACAGAGTGATGTTTCTGTGATCGACGTCCAGCGCTCGCTCGTAGATGGACCGAGCTCTGAAAGCAGACGGCACTTGAATGCATCGTTTAGAAACTCACTCAACAGTTCAGACTGGAGGAAATGAGGTCAAGCTTCTCCTCATAAACTTTAATGAGAAAAGAATGAAGCAAATTAATGTAGGGGTCAGAGGTCAGTAATGAAGCCAGCCATCAGGTGAATACCTCTGGATCTCCTTCAGGCTTTCCTCCCATTGTGCGTATTTAATCCAGTTACTGATGACGGTCCGGTTCTTCCTGATGTTGTCTTCAAAGCCCTTTCAGAGGAAGTTTGACAGAATCAGAACCTGCAGCTTTCATGGTTTCCTTCAGCAGAAGCAAATCTGAACCGTTTCATAGCATAAAAGTGTGTCTGGTGAGTGAGCTGACCTTCCTCTTCTTCAGCTTGTAGTCGTTGAGCTCCTCCTTATCAGTGATCTTCTGTTTGGGTGGAGGAGGCAGAAGCTCGAGCTCCCTCTCTTTGGCCTCTCTGAGCAGCTGCTCAGCGGTGATCTGAACCTCTGCAGGAGCTTTATTCTTCACCTGAAACAACACAAACACCTGAGCCCCAAATGTCTCTGTCTCTACTTCAGAAAAACACAAAGTAGTGGATGTGGGTCTAAATGCACTTCTCTTATTCTCAGAGTCCGATTTAAAACAAACAATCTGTAGCATTTAAGGACAATAAAAATACTGAAATTAACAGATTTTAGACAAAACGGTCTGGACTGAACTGTTCATAGAAGTTCTTTAAAACATCTGTAATTAATATAAAATCATGTACTTCAGTTTTATTCCACTTTTAAAGATGTTTGGGGGAAAAAAGAAAAACTTTTTCCATGTCTTCTCAACTAAAGTGAACAAAAACTGACTTAACGAAGCATAAAGAATAACCAAGCTCACCGTTTGAACTGTCTTTTTTTAAGCATACCTACATCTAATGATGATAATGAAGTTTAAAAAACCCACAGAACATTCATAACTTTGCAGAATAACTAGTTTTTTCTGGTCAAATTACTGATGTTTTGGTGCTTTCCCCCATCGAAGGTGGTCCCGATGCCAAAAAATGCAGAATTTAATTTCTTTGCAACTAAGTATTCTATAAAATATCTAAACAGACATAGATGAATTGAGTCTCTTTGCTCATTTCAACCTGTTGGAAACAAGAAGCATCCCGGAACAATAAAGTTCAGATTTGTCCCGATAACTAAAATTGTAAACATTTTCAAAATAAAGGCGAGTTAAAACTGGTCTTTTGAGTTTTAAGGAATCTGATGAAAGTGTAGAATGACCTGATGTATGTTTGATAGACTTTAGTACTTTAGATATTTATCTAATATAAACAACGTCAAAAACAAACAAAAAAACAGTAGAAAAACTCTTTAGTCCAGACGGAAGCTAACGTTAGGATTGTTGAAACAAACTAATAGAAGTAAGTAGAAAACAATATCATTTGAGCCTAAATAATTCCACAAAGTTTAAATAGTATATAAATGAGTAAAATAAATCATAGTGTATAGTTATAAAATCTACCTATTATTAAATCTGCCCCCTTCTTTAGCGACTGTTAGCATTAGCCGCGAGGTGCTAATCTTGCTCGGGGTTTCTTACCTTCGCCACCTTCGGGATGCGCTGCTTTCCCGCCGCTGTAGACGCCATGTTGCCGGTGACTCCAACCGGTACCGTAGCTGGCAAACTATTAAAGAAAATAACACCACCCAAAACCACCGGCAGCAGCTTCCAGGAGACACACTCTGAAACGTTTTTCTAACACCAGCAGGTAGCCACCATGACAGCACCCATAATGCCGCGCGGCTCCAAAGTGCCGCGAGAGTGTTCGTTGCAGGCGGCGTGCTGTTGCTATAGAAACGGAATCAACTGAACTTCATAAGGAGACAGAAAAGAGCTGTTTATCGAGTTAAAGTCAAAAAGTTTGAATCAAAAAAGACCAACCGAGGTTTGGTAGGAAGAAGCCACTGAGTTTCCATCCAATAATAATCCCAGGAGAGGATGAGGTCGACCTGGAGCACGGAGGAAAATCTGACCGTCAGAAGGAGCCGTTCAGCGGACGCTCGGTGGATCCAGAAGCTGATTGGGTCATCTGATCAGGCTGTCTTCGGGAGGATCAATGTCAATGATCTGCTGTGAGAACAAATCACCATCCTTCCAGTATTATTTCTGAAAGTAATTTATATCAGCGGCAGCGGGGCTGGTCATCACATGAAACTACTTTTCTTTTCATTTATTGTTATTTGCATGATGCAAATGACTCATTTCCTCCTAAAATCAAAGGTTTCACAGCCAAATTAGCCATTTACTGCTTGAATAGGTGGATAGAGCAACTAAAGATGGCACTAAAGAGCATCACTACATTGAGATTAGAGAAGCGCTCAACAAAGATCCTCTCTGAAACAGATCTCACACTCACACAGAAAAATCATCCACCCACCAGAAAACTACGGAGGTTTAAAAGGGACAAAATAACTGAATACATAATTAAATGATGAATTAAATGTAGCATAAAATAAATACATGTTTAATAAAATATCAGTAAGTCATTAAATGCAAACTTATAACCGTGGCAGAAATGTAATGAAATGTATATTTAATTATTTCATTATGGAGCCTTCCAGGGGACACGGCGAATTTTCTTTTCTTTTGCGTCCCCTCGCAAAACCTTTGCGTTCCCACGCAATAATACTGCCAGCATGCCTAGGTGGGCCCCATGTGGGGAAAAGGAGGGCTGATATATGGGCCCCACATGGGTTTGCTCATGTGGGGCCAGAGCCCACATGGGCCCTACATGGTGATGGCCCACATGGGTTTGCCCATGGAGGGCCCATGTGGGCTGTGGCCCTACATGGGCAAACCCATGTGGGGCCCATATATCAGCCCTCCTTTCCCCCACACGGGTCCCACCTAGGCATGCTGGCTGTGCGGCATAACTGAATCCTGTAAGCCTTTCTTACGGGCCGCCGTACTTTCTGCTTTAATACAAGGTTATAAGGTTTTTCCATAAATGTTAATATCTCGTTGTGAAATATCAGACGTTTTATATCTTTTTCTTTAGTATAGAAAGGCACCACAGAAACAGAAACTTTCCGTAGGTAGGAAAGAAATAAAAATACATCCAAACTATTTGGAATATTTCTGAGTTATTATCGCGGGGTAATAAATCATCTGATTGTGTCTGTTGTGTTCGTGTCTGAATGTTTAAAGGGCTGCTTTCCATCTTAACCTTAAACATGCAGTAAATAAATCGATTTTCAACCAGTTTTTTTGCACCAAAGCGTTAATAACAATAAACACGTTTTCACTGAGGCTCTATAAGAGCAATATGAATGAAATAAGTAATTATTGATATGACAGGAGCAGCGGCTTTGACACCTGGTGGTGGGCGTGTCCATGTGGGCGTGACGTCACCAGGTATGAATGGGAAGGTGACGCTGCTGGCTGTGTGTGTGTGTGTGTGTGTGTGTGTGTGTGTGTGTGTGTGTGTGTGTGTGTGTGTGTGTGTGTGTGTGTGAGGAAGCGGGTGAGCTGGATGGTCAGTCCTGCAAAGTTTGGAGCATGATAATAAAAATGGAATAAATCGATAATTGTGACAGAACAAAGAAGTTTGGAGTTGATTGATACACGGACAGATGAGATTCCCCGAGTTAACCCAGTGCGGCCCTCTACCACCATTACTTTGCTGTATTTTATAATAATAAAACGTGTTAATTATCAACTCTTTGGTGCAGAAAACCGATTAAAAATCGATTTATTTACTGCATGTTTATGTCTGTTAAGGCTCAGATGGAACGGCACTGAAAGCTGCACTTTAAACCATTCAGACGAACATAGAGACACAATCAGATGATTTATTACCCCGCGATAATAACTCAAATATTCCAAATAGTTTGGATGAATTTTTATTTCTTTCCTTCTTACGGAAAGTTTCTGTTTATATCATAGGTCTGTGGTGCCTTTCTATACTAAAGAAAAAGATATAAAACGTCAGATATTTCACAACGAGATATTAACTCGAAAAACTTTACATTAAAGCAGAAAGTACGGCGGCCACCGTCATGATGGGTTGAACGGATTTCATCCACATAAATGACCATAAGAGACGGATGTAAAAATGAAAAGTTTTATTTACAGCAAGCAACAATTAAAGCAAAGCTGGTCCAGAAAACTGCTCGGCTGCTCTCGGTGCACTGAGAAGATGAGGAGCGTGGTGAGTTCAGGTGACTGGGAAACGGGAGGTTGCGAATGAGAATTGGGTAAACTTACTGGCTCTGTGCGTCCGAACGGCTTGGAGGGGGTTGGTTGGTCCTGGAGTTCTTTCTAACCTATAGATTTGCTTCTCCGTGGAGCTCAGTGGTTCGGAGAGTGGCGTTGGAGGGCGGACAGGGAGGCTTGTCCTTGAAAGCGGCTGAGTTCAGGTGGAACGGCCGGTCGGAGACTTCTGAATGGCTGGCAGAATCTTACAGTAACAGGTGAGGTTTGGCTTTCAGGCATCTATGGGGCAAGATCCCATGACGTCGTGGGAAAAGCCAGTGGTCAGGCAACCAGATGTGGAAGATCCTGAGGAGAACAAAAACCCACAATGAAGCACAACACAACAACAGGCAGATCTCAAGAAAGAGGAAAACTCGGACCAAAACTCTGAGGGGCTGGAGGTACCATCTTATGCTGCCGTCAATTAGATGATCAGCCTCCGGCGAGAGGATGACGTCATCAATGAAACCACAGTCCGCCACCTCTCGGACTCCATCTAGTGGGGAGATAACTCAGCAACCCAAAGGAACAAGCTAAAGAAAACAGAACCTAACAGCCACCGTAAGAAAAGCTTTCAGTGTAAATGATGCTGCATGAACTGATCAGTATATTATTGAGAGGGAACGCAAAAGAAAAAACATTCCCATGTCCCATGCAGGGCTCCGTATTTCATGGTTCCTGTTCAGCGTCACCGTGAAATAATTTCATCTGTCCAACTCACCCATCAAGGTCGTGGGCGGAGTTTGTATAAGTTTACATTTTAATGCTTTAATGTTGGACTGAAATGATAAATCAGATTAGTTGTGATTAATTAATCAATTAAATAATCATCAACTAATGTAGTGACTGCTTAGTCGTTAACTGGAGTTCACAGACTCTAAAGGTAATTTGCTGAAAGAACAACATATTCTTTCAATATTAACAACATAATTAAGCCAAAACTGCAAAAAAATAAAAGCATTTAGCATGAAAGATGAAACTTTGTAAATCTGTTGTACCAGAACTGCTCTGGTGCAGCTTCACATTCTGGATATGAATCTTTTCTGAAATACGTTATCCAGTTATTAATCAGCTAATCAATATTAATATCCAGATCAGCTGTATGTTAATGTTCAGTGCAGCAGAAAGGAATGAGCGTTTCACATGTTGATGTTCAAATCATTTTCGGCTGCAGATGCTACAAAGATGAAACATTATTATTAAAGGATTTGTGTCCCTGCAGGGAGAAGGCCAACCTTTCCCTGACGGTGGGCGGCCAGTCGGGCGACGTTGTGGCTCACGCCTCCTTCAGCGACCTCCCCCCCGCCGCCGCCGCGGTCAGCCACGACGCCTGGGAGGCCTTCCTGCGCTCACACTGGCCCGCCGCCAGATGCACTGTGGGTAATATTGTGCAGTCAGGGCGCCTCTCACCACTATGAGTGAGAACCGGGTCAGGATCGGTTCAGGTGGTCATAATGTTCTGCCTGTTTCTCCTCTGCAGCCGCTGAACTCTCTGTTCCTGCATTTGTTCGTGTCTGAGCCCAGAGTGGCTGGATCCAGCCTGGAGAAGATCCTCAGGTAGGCAGAACCAGAACCAGAACCAGATTGTGAACAGTCCTGGGTCACCAGAACCTTCCTGATCTTCCTACAGAACCGCCTTCAGCATCACTTCGGACCTGGAGCACGTCCTGCTGCTCTGCCCGGACCAGTGTCCTCTAGGTGAGACCGGCTGCTGACCCAGCCCGGCTTGAGTTCTGCTTTCGTGCCCTCCCTCCCTGACGACCCGTTCTGTGAGCAGAACCGGTTCTGGAGGAGACGTTCCAGCTGCTGCAGTGGGAAGCCGACAGCGAGGCGCCGTGTTCGGCTCGGATCTGCAGACGGGAGGATCACTGCAAGCGGCTGCACGTCCGCCGAGCCCGGTGAGCTCCCCATCTGGACCTTCAGCACCAGAACCAGAACAGGTGTTACGTCAATCCGCGTTTCCCCATCAGATACGGTTCCCCCTTCGTCTTCTTGCCGCTCCGCCCCGCCCACGCGGCAAAATAGGCGCGTGCTCGTGATGAGCACTGAGAAAGCACGCGCGTGGCAAGCACGCGCTTGTTCGGCGCGCTTGTCTGAGGAACTACGGACACCGTGAAAGCTCAAACAACATGTTTCGGCAAACTTGTCACACTTTCTTCACGTTTTTGCGGGAAACTAATAGTAATAATACTAATAATTATAATAAATATAATAAATATATATGTTATACATATTATGATTATAATAAATAATATATATTTTATACATATATTATAATTATAATACATAATATATGTTATAAAAAAAAAAAATTCCCTTCTCACCCTCCGCGGGTGGTCTCTTTCATCCTCTGAGCTCGGGTCCTCTACCAGAGGCCTGGGAGCTTGAGGGTTCTGCGCAGTATCTTGGCTGTGCCTAGAACTGCACATTTCTGGACTGAGATGTCTGATGTTGTTCCTGGGATCTGTTTGAGCCACTGCTCCAGTTTGGGGGTGACTGCCCCGAGGGCCCCTATGACCACAGGCACCACTGTGGTCTTCACCTTCCAGGCCTTCTCCAGTTCCTCTCTGAGGCCCTGGTATTTCTCCAGTTTCTCATGCTCCTTTTTCCTGATGTTGTGGTCACTTGGTATTGCTACATCCACCACAACGGCTTTCCTCTGTTCTTTATCCACCACCACAATGTCCGGTTGGTTCGCCATTACCATCTTGTCTGTCTGGATCTGGAAGTCCCACAGGATCTTAGCTCGGTCATTCTCCACCACCTTTGGGGGTGTTCCCCACTTTGACCTCGGGGCTTCCAGTCCATATTCGGCACAGATGTTCCTGTACACTATGCCCGCCACTTGGTTATGTCGTTCCATGTATGCTTTCCCTGCCAGCATCTTGCACCCTGCTGTTATGTGCTGGACTGTCTCAGAGGCCTCCTTGCACAACCTACACCTTGGGTCTTGTCTGGTGTGGTAGATCTGAGCCTCTATTGCTCTGGTGTTTAGTGCCTGTTCCTGGGCGGCCAGGATGAGGGCCTCTGTGCTGTCCTTGAGTCCAGCTTTCTCCAGCCATTGGTAGGATTTCCTGATATCAGCCACTTCAGTTATTTGTCGGTGGTACATCCCATGTAGGGGCTTGTCTTCCCATGATGGTTCCTCCAGCACCTCGTCCTCTGTTCCCCATTGTCTGAGACATTCGCTGAGCACATCGTCCATTGAGGCTTTGTCCTTGATGTATTTATGGATCTTGGATGTTTCATCCTGGACAGTGGCTCTCACACTCACTAGTCCTCTGCCTCCTTCCTTACGGCTTGTGTACAGTCTCAGGGTGCTGGATTTGGGGTGGAACCCTCCATGCATGGTTAGCAGCTTCCGAGTCTTAACGTCCGTGGCCTTTATCTCTTCCATTGGCCAGCTAATTATTCCGGCAGGGTATCTGATTACTGGTAAGGCATAGCTGTTTATTGCACGGATCTTGTTCTTGCCATTGAGCTGGCTTCTCAGGACTTGCCTTATTCGTTGGAGGTATTTGGCTGTGGCTCCTTTCCTTGTGACCTCATCGAGGTTGCCATTTGCTTGTGGTATTCCCAGGTACTTGTAGCTGTGCTCTATGTCTGCTATTGTTCCCTCTGGGAGTGAGACCCCTTCTGTGTGGATGACCTTCCCTCTCTTTGTAACCATCCGGCCACACTTCTCTAGTCCGAATGACATCCCAATGTCAGTGCTGTAGATCCTGGTGGTGTGGATCAGTGAGTCGATGTCTCGCTCGTTCTTGGCGTACAGCTTGATGTCATCCATGTAGAGGAGGTGACTGATTGTGGCCCCATTCTTGAGTCGGTATCCGTAGCCAGTCTTGTTGATGATTTGGCTAAGGGGGTTCAGGCCTATGCAGAACAGCAGTGGGGACAGAGCATCTCAATGAAGGCTCTACAAGGAGTTGGTGTTTGGCTCCTCTGCTATTTATGCCGATGCCCTTCTGTGCCGTGTTCATGTATTTATCCATGTGCCCGCTTATCTTAGCTGCTATGATGCCTGACATGAGCTTCCATGTTGTAGAGAGACAGGTTATCGGCCGATAGTTGGATGGGACTGAACCCTTTGAGGGATCCTTCTGGATCAGGATTGTGCGCCCTTCAGTTAGCCATTCAGGGTGAGTCCCATTCTGTAGCAGCTGGTTCAGAATGGGACTGCCAGTCGCTCATGGAGGGCAGTGAGTTTCTTTAGCCAGTAGGCATGGATCATGTCAGGCCCTGGTGCTGTCCAGTTTTTCATACCCGAGACTCTGTGCATTGCTGTTGTGGGACGCCTCCCTCTCCCATATGCCTTTCCAGTATTGTTCAGTCTCCAGCCTTGGTGGGTCTGCTCTGTTGTTAGTACCCTGCCATTGAGAGTACACTTTAGCTGGTTGGGTGGAGAAGAGCCGGTTGATCCTCCTGGCTTCATTCTCTCTTGTGTATCTTGATCTTAGCCTCTAACCGTCTGCTGCATTCACATCTTCAATGAGACTTTCTGATGGTACTTCACTCAGCCGTTGTAATTGGCGTCGGGGTTGCCTGGTGTTCATTCGGGCCACGATTCTCTCTCTCAGGTCAGTTGCTGTCTCGTTCAGCTTTGATAGTTCGTTCATTACTGGGGCTGCATACCCAGTCTCGGGGTGGGGAGTAGTTAACTCCCCCCTGACCTTATCTTTGGGCTCCTCCCTTTTGCCGTAGCATTTGTGTTGTACCTCGTCAATCTCAAGTTGTGATAGCAGTTGCCGTTTGCGGATGTTGGAACACTGAGCTACTAGTTGTTTGGCAGTCATTGTAGACTGTGGGTGTCGAAGTAACCATTCCACCCTCAGTCTTTGCATGTAACCCCTCTGACTAGGGTTACTTGAGTAGTAGCATTCCAACAGATCCATGTTTTCGTCTCTCGCCCATTTCCGTCTTGTTCCAGTAGCCCATTTTTCATCAAGGTGCTCTGGTTCCCCAGCACCTGACGCAGACCTTGTTTGGCCGGGCGACGTCTGAGCCGGCATGTTATGCGTATCAATGTCTCTCATGGTATGAGGTAGGCTATATAGCTCCAAGGGTCTTGCCTAAGGACCCACACTGCATAGCTCAATTGCACAATTGCACTGTTGTAACTCGCCCCAGCCCGGATTCGAACCCCGGTCTCCCGGGTGGTAGACTGGTGTCTACCCACTGAGCTATACAGTCAGCTTTTTTATATATATATATATATATATATATATATATATATATATATATATATATATATATATATATATATATATGTTGTATATATATATATATGTTGTATATATTATAATTATAATATGTTGTATATATTATAATTATAATAGATAGATAGATAGCATAATGCTATATGAATTAAAAACAGGGCAATGCAATTTAATGCTCAATATTACCCATCAGATACCGTTTTCCCTGTTTTACAGTGGGGGAACGCTATCTGATGGCCATAAATCTCCCATCACATACCGTTTCCCCTGTTTTAAAGTGGGGGAACGCTATCTGATGGGTGAAATGTCTCCATCAGATAGTGTTCCCCCACTGTAAAACAGGGTGAACACTATCTGATGGGTGATTTTAACATAGGGGGAACGGTATCTGATGGGTGAAATGTCTCCATCAGATACCGTTCCCCCACTGTAAAACAGGGGGAACGTTATCTGATGTGAAATTTATGGCCATCAGATACCGTTCCCCCACTTTAAAACAGGGGAAACGGTATCTGATGGGAGATTTATGGCCATCAGATAGCGTTCCCCCACTTTAAAACAGGGGAAACGGTATCTGATGGGTGAAATATGGCCATCAGATAGCGTTCCCCCACTTTAAGACAGAGGAAACGGTATCTGAAGGGAGATTTATGGCCATCAGATAGCGTTCCCCCACTGTAAAACAGGGAAAACGGTATCTGATGGGTAATATTGAGCATTAAATTGCATTGCCCTGTTTTTAATTCATATAGCATTATGCTATCTATCTATCTATTATAATTATAATATATACAACATATTATAATTATAATATATACAACATATATATATATATATATAACATATATTATGTATTATAATTATAATATATGTATAAAATATATATTATTTATTATAATCATAATATGTATAACATATATATTTATTATATTTATTATAATTATTAGTATTATTACTATTAGTTTCCCGCAAAAACGTGAAGAAAGTGTGACAAGTTTGCCGAAACATGTTGTTTGAGCTTTCACGGTGTCCGTAGTTCCTCAGACAAGCGCGCCGAACAAGCGCGTGCTTGCCACGCGCGTGCTTTCTCAGTGCTCATCACGAGCACGCGCCTATTTTGCCGCGTGGGCGGGGCGGAGCGGCAAGAAGACGAAGGGGGAACCGTATCTGATGGGGAAACGCGGATTGACGTAACACCTGCAGCTCCCTATGTCAGCCCCGAAGCAGGTCTCTCTGTCTGCCACTAGGTGGCAGGAGGCGCTAGTGAGAGGATTTAACAGGTTTAGCGTGCTATCCGGTCCTGGTGTAATCAATGCTCTGGGTATTCCTGTAGTTTTCTGCTTTGTCCTTCCACCAAACTTTCCTTCCTGCTATTCGCTCTGTGAACAGCATGTTTTCTCCAACATGCTGGATCAGATCCTTCCTGATGGACCAGAGCTCCAGAACTAACAGCAGAACTCTGAGCTGGTTTGGAAACTGTCAGTAAATGTTTGGGTGACCAGCAGGGGGCGCTGTCTGACAGAGGGATGACCTTTCTACTTCTAGAGACGTTAAAATTAAACAGATATCTGAGTAATATGAGAAGGGTCCTGGTTGATCTTTATGATGAGTCACATTTTCACCATTTTATTGATTTAGAAATGTCACAGTCTCAACAAAATATTAAGTTAGGAAGCTAAGTATGTAGTTTGGACATTCAAAGTTAAATATTTATCTTCAAGTTATTTAGTTTATAACCTACCCAGCTTATTCCTATCCCCCATGAGGCTTTGTGTGAATTACGGGCTCGACTTCCGCCGCAAACCGGAACCGGCATTGTTTACATGTTAGCAACGCGCTAACCGGCTTTAGTCAGAGGTTGTGGGCTATAAAATATGTGAGAACAACAGCTATCACAGGTATCATTTATCTTGGTTATTTAGTTTCAAACTATTTAGTTTACATATCTAGCTTGTTAATTAAATATTTAGTCTGAATTTAAATATTTAGCTCAAACTAAATATTAATTTGGATTGAAGGTTATTTAGCTTTTAGTTAAATATTTACTTGGTAAGCTAAATAGCCTAACTATACAGTTTATATTTATAAACTATATATTTAGGTTATTTAGCTTGGCAAATAAATGTTGGTGGCAAGCTAAATATATAGCTCCAAGCTAAATGTTTTGTTTGTCAACCAGGCTGTTTAGCTTGCTAACATTTAGTTAGCTCTCTGATTTTCAGCTTGTAGTTGCTTCAGCAGCAGCTGACCTCTAATGATTCTCAGGCTCATGGAGTCTGAGGAGACTTCACCTGTTGGTCTTCTCCGGTGAACTCATCAGTCTGACAGGAAGTCAGTCCGATGAGTTCTCCAGAACCAGAACCTTGTTTCTGCTGCTCTGAGCTCGGCTCGTTTTGTCTTCCAGGGTTGCAGATTACGATGACATCATGATGATCGTGAACAAGCAGACGACAGAGTGCTCCATCCCTCTGCAGCCCTACGCTCTGATAGACGTCATCGAGTACCAGCACCAGAGGAGCCATGCTGCCGTCCTCCAGGTCTGTCCTTGTCCTGGTCAGCCTCTGGTGTTGGGTTGGTTCCTTCACGACCGGTTCTGGACCACCCCCCACTGCATCTGGTTGCCATGGTAACATATGGTACAGATGAGCTGAGGCTCTGCCAAACCTCCAAACATGTGGAGCATGGAGGATGAGACTAAAACAAAGCAACAATATTTCATCGTTTGTGATACTAACTGAGCTGCAGAGGAAGGAAGTAGCTAAAGTAACTAGTTCAGTTACTTGAGTAACTTCATGGAAAAATTTACTTTTACAGCACAGTACTTTTTATTTTTGCTGAAGTAATATCAGGGTTTCCCCCAGAGGATTATAAGCCTGGCGGGCCACCAGTCTTTACTTGTCCCTCCCACCAGGCTAAGCATAGTTTGCTTATTTTAAAATTGGGCTTTTTATACACCACTACCAGTAAAGACAGATTAAGCTAGGGTCGTAGTCGACGCACTGAACGAGGCATAAGTTCCCAAATTATGATGCCTGCTCGTGCATATTAGAATTGTTGTAACTTTTAACACAAAAACAGTGGGCCGCTAAAGGACTGCCCTAGTGCCCCTGAAACGCTGAATATCATTATAAACTATGGCTAACATTTCTGGATACTGAGGAACGTCACTGGAAGGAGAACAAACACATTTTAACTGAAACCAGAAACAAACACAACCATTCATTCTGTTCAAGTGAAACTGCAATGAATAAAAACTGTTAGCTCTGCTGAGACCAACAACACACGATCTGCTTCACCTCAGCCCGTCCGACCCTCCAGGATTTCACCACCGTCTGGGGATTCCTGTGTGGAATACCTCCAGAAATACCTGCGAGGATTTATCAATGTTTATATAACAAGGGCAGCTATTATAACCAGCAGTTCCACTAATGCTAAAGCATTACACCAACATGGCGTTTAGTGGCATTTAGTGGAAGCTAGAGATAAACATGGCACTAACCTACCCCTAAGCTAATGCTAAAGACAAAGCACTACACCAACATGGCTTTAGTGGAAGCTAAAGCTAAATCTAAAGCACTGCACAAGCCTGTTATTTAGTGGAAGTCAATGCTAAAGTGCTAACTTCAACCACTTTGTTATTGTATTAGTTGTAGCATGCTACAAACATAGTATAGCGCCCTCAACTGTGTCAAATCTGTCCCTACACACCGACCTTTGCAGTTTGCTTCTCGGAAAGAAATTCTTTGGACCAGGTTGTTGCTTCCTGTTTTCAGTTTGTTGAGTTTTGCTAAATGTGTTGCTGATTCAGCCTAACTGACCACAGTTCAGATGTTTACTACGGAGTGAAGTGAAGGTTCCTGAGGTTTTCCTTCCACAGGATGAAGGACGTGTCGTTGGCTTCATCGCTGCCACCTCATCTCCTAATGACCAGAAACTTCTGGAGCATTTTAACCTCAGGGAGTTTGATGGATTCTACAAACACAAAGTACCAGAGAAGGTACTTTAATCCCCACTCACTTTACACAGCCGCATTCAGCTGGACCAGAACCAGAACCATGTCTGTCCCTGTGATGGTAGGAGGAAGAGGTGGAGGAGGAAGGAGAACCGAGCCACCAGACTCCCAGGAAGTCCAACTCCTTCTGCATTCAGCACTTCATAGCAGACGAGGACCACCAGACCCGGTAAACGCCGTCCATGAGAACCAGAACCACGCCCACTTCCTGTTTCCTGCAGCTGGAAAAACATCTGCTCAGGCTGGGACCTTTACCTGACACCATGGAAGGAACTGGGAACACTGGGTCGGACTGGTTCCGACTGGTTCATGGAGAAGTTCTGACCAGTCTGTTCACAGTCAGGATCTACTTTAACTTTCCTGTCTTTCCCGGTTCTGTTGGCTTCTGGAGCAGCGGATCAGAACCTCCTGACCCATCAGAACCTCCTGTAGGAGTTCTGGTCCAACACTTTCGTCCAACATTGCTTCAGCTCTCTGAAGAGCTGCTGCATGATTTGGACTTTGACTCTCCTTCACCACCGTGCTGAGCTGCTTGGTTCAGTCGTGACCTTTGACCTGTTTTCTGTCTGGTGGACTTCAGGTGGTCTTGGGATGACCTTTGACCCTTCCCGGGTAGCTTCCTGTCATCTCCCCATCCTGACTTCCTCTGTGACATCATAATAAAAATGGAGTGTGTTGTGGAACCAGAACCAGAACTGGTTCTGGTTCTGGTCCCGTCCAGTCCCAGTGGACATCGTTCCTGCTGTCCATCCTGAGCCACTCCGTGTTGCAGCTGAAGCTTGGCAGCAGCGGTGGCAGCCGTCCAGCGCCAGTCATCTGCTGGTAGTGTTACCTGGCTCCCGCGGCGCGGCTCACCTCCCAGCTGTTCCCCCCAGGGGGCCCGCCGCCGGGCCCGCCGCCTCCCACAGAGACCCGGCGCCGCAGAGCCAAGCGGAGAGCCGCGGAGCGCCAGAAGCAGCAGATTGCTCCTCCAGTTGTTCCTCTGCTCAGCTTGGCTCCAACCTCACTTAACTTCTTCTTCTGTCCACAGATCAACAGACGGTCTGCCATACATGTTCCTGCACTTCCTGGTAAGTATTAAACCTGGGACTCTTTTCAGAAAAGGACACAATCTTGTTTTAAGCCTGTAATCACCAAATATAGATTTAAAGAACCAGATTATTTAACTTATAACAGACACTTTCCCATGTTAATAAGTTAAATTATCTACTAGGGGAACTACAACTTTTTCATCAGTATTAGGAATTACTAGACAGAAATACTTAGTATTATTTTGTGTATTTGCAGTTTACTCATCGAATTCAAGATAGTATGACCACAGAACTGGAGACCAATTAGAACCAACAGAACCATGTTCTCAGGGTTCAATTACCTGGAAGTTTCACTCTGGGTGTTTTAAATGTTTTAGTTTCCCTTTTCCACAGCAGATTCCTGCTGACCAACACACAACCTGGATCATTATTCCATGCTGACTCTCTGCTTCCTGCAGGACCTGGAATATTGCCTGATCTTCGTTCCGTCTGCAAGTCCAGAGTCGCCGTGGTTACAGAACTTTGTTCTGGTGCGGTCCCGTCCTAGCAGCCTGCAACTCACCAGCCTCTACATCACCCATAGGTCCAGGTTCAGGTAGGCGCCGGGTCCGGAAGCAGATTCTGATGGTCCAGAAGCAGATTCTGATGGTCCGGAAGCAGATTTTAACGGTCCGGAAGCAGATTCTGATGGTCCAGAAGCAGATTTTAACGGTCTGGAAGCAGATTCTGAGGGATTGCATTCTGGCAGTTGGATGCAGATTCTGGTGTACAGAATCTGGTGGGTAAACCAGAATCTACCCACCAGATGTAGATTCTGGTGGTTAGAAGCAGATTCTGGCAGTCCATAAGCAGTGTTCCAGTGGAAACCATTTTGTCTCTGTTGAAGGACTGTGGATGTGAGGCATGCAGTGCCTGAAGACAGAGAAGCTGTTTCTGATCTGCTGAACAGTTTGAATCTCACCTGTTCGGTTCTGGAGGATCTGGACTCTTTCTACCGGACCCACAGCGACCCGGTGAGTCTGGATAAACTCATAGAAATAACAAATCTAGCGGCTTTTTTCTGAAGAAGTCACTTTCTGAGTATGGATCAATGCTCAGCAGTGCACCTCCTGACCACCGGGGGGCGTGTATGAGTGAGATGGTTTTATACTCTAATCCACGTGTGTCAAACTCAAGGCCCATGGGCCAAATCTGGCCCACCACAGCTTTTTATGCGGCCCTCTCGATCCTTGACTAAGCATTAACTCCTTAACCATTATGTTGTCAATCAAATCAATGCAGTTTTTGTCTGTTTACTACCAAATTATATCATTCAGTCCCTCCAGTTTCTTGTGAACTATTGTGGACATCCATGCAAAATCAGCAAATCCTCGCAAGGCCAAATATTGCAGAGTTAAACAATTTAAATATTTTATTTGTTAAAACAAAGATAGAACCCTTTGTCTCAGTTTAGCGTGGTGAAACGGAGCTGCAGTGCCTCCTGCTCTGATTGGGTGGGAACAGTGTTACTGCGCCTGATCAGGTGTGTGCTTCCTGTCAGGATGGTGTTCCTCTGCAGGCCTTCGTGGTTGTGGTGGAGCGGCAGCTGGTCGGCGTGACGATCATCAGGGACGAGCAGGTAGCCCCGCTCCCTCTGCAGCATGCGGGATGCGCCGTCGCCCCCTTCTCACCGCACGCCGTGTCTTCCAGGACGTGGAGTACCTCCGAGCTCGCTACGACATCGACAGCTTCATCAGCTTTGGTCGCCATGGCTACCAGGAGCACGCTCACATGCTGCACTTCCTGCTGAAGCCCTGCTGCTACCATGTGACCCGGCACTGGCTGAAGGAGGTGCTGCGGCTGGCCCAACGGTCCTGCCTGTACCACCGGGCCTACTCACCGCTGCTGGGAGAGCAGGTGAGGGGACCAGAACCGGGCCAGCCTGACCTCCTCTCTGAACATGGTTGACCTTTGCCCCTCCCCTCAGACCTCCTGCTTCCACCCTCTGGAGTTCATCCTGAACTGCTCGGTGCCGGTCCGGCCCCGCCAGCAGGTGGAGTACCCACTGCAGGAGCTCGGCATCAACGCCCCGTCCTGCAGGATCACAGAGGAACAGGTGGGCCGGGCAGCAGCCACCAGGGGCGCCACACACTGCTTAGGGTTAAAAACCAGGAAATGAAAAGCTCTTAATCTGCCTGGTGACAGGTGATGCTGAGCGGGAGTTCTGGTTCTGGTTCCTTCATCAGAACCTGCAGCAGCTTCTGCAGCTTCACCTTCATCCTCAGGATCTGAGATTTATCTAAAAGGCTCCACATTGGTGCAACACAGTCATGTGACTTCTCAGCACAACTTCTGGTAGCTTGTTTCAATTAGCACACTTAGCTTAGCATTTATTTTTTCTGATAAATCCTAAATGTTGCTTTGTAAAATTCCAGTTTGATATAGATCAATGTTCAGGCTTTGGTTATCTGCTATTAAGAATTTTTCAGGTAGATATTTATTATCATGCTCTTATTTTGAAGGGGTTGAAGACTGTTTATGCAACAGTTATGCTTCCTCTCCTCATATTCTCACTTTTTCTATTCCCAAGAAATTTCATTCATCAAATGTTAAGTGTATAAAACTTAATTAATTTTACAGGATAATACAACAGAATAATGAGCAAACGACAGGTAGGAACTAAACAAATACACAGAAATTCACAGCATTGAATTGTTCATGTTCATGATTGAATTTAGTGTCATCTTCATCTAATTAGCATGTTGGAATAGCCCTCTAGGGACAAGGTTGTACAGAAAATGGATGGATGGATGGAATAGCGATTAGCATTAGCAGAATTAGTGACTATTTTTAGTGCCTTAGGGTTAGCACATCTAACATTTATTTTTAGCGTTTCAGGGTTAGCGCTGCTAGCTTCTTAGTCCCCTGCCGTTCCAGAGCAGGTCCTGCTCAATGAACTGGAGTCATTTCCTGCCTGTAGACTGAACTGTGTGGTCTGTAATGGTCTAGATTAAACCTTTTTCCTGATATTTAAACGTGTCTCTTTGTCTCCTCTAATCTTCCTCACCAGCTGATGTGTCTGCAGCTTTGATTTATTTTATCGTCCTTTAAATATTTACCACACATTCAGGCGTCACCATGCAGGCCCTGCTCACGTCACTCAGGCCCAGAACGCCAAGCGGTCGTCTCTGTGACGCAGAGCTGCTGATAAGAGCTTCATCCTGAGCTTTGTCTCAGCCTCCTCTTCCTCAGGATGATTTACACCACCCGCTCCTCTGAATAGCAGCAGCTGCTCCACCTCACATGCAGATGAGACATCAGTTTTCATCCGATCATCTCCTCACCTTCATTCCTGCAGATCACATGGAAACATGCAGGCATTTCATTGGCCGCCCTGCAGCAGCCAATCAGGAAGTCCCATTGCTGCCTCTGCTCTAAAATCTGTCTTCATCTCAGTAATAACAGCAAATCAAAAACATGCTTATTAATCTACAAACTGCTACCTGAAAGGAAACTACAGTGGAAAACTTTCAAAATAAAAGAATCATTGGTTCATTTAACAGAGACCTAAAGGTGGTGATGTTTGGACCAAGTTCTGATCGGTTCTACCGATACATGATGGGGTCAGCATGGTTGAAGTTAGCGTGTTAGCATGATCATTGGCTAACTAGCATGTTGCTGTACCCCAGCCTGGGGACCCTGCGTTGCTAACGTCATTCTGTCAGGCGGCTCCCTCTAAGTCCAACCACAGACAAGGACACTAAATCTGTGTCCAACCAGCAGAAACGTGTTTCTGATCAGAATGGCTAATGGAGCGTTATCAATCGGCTCTCATGTTGAGCAGAAATCAGATTTTATCTCCCAGCCTGCAGAGGCTTCAGTCCACCAGCCGGACCAGAACCAGCTCCAGACGCTGTCCTCTCTGTCCCCTCCAGGCGCCGTTCGCGCTCAGCCTGATCAGTAGGAAGTTGACCTTGGAGCCGAAGGTCAGGGTGAACGCCAGCATCGTGGTGGTGGGGGCTTCAGACACCGGCCTGTCCCTGCTGGAGGAGCTCAGCTTCAGGTGAGTTTCAGGTTCCTGAGGTGAAAACGCCTGAAAATGCCCGACTGTTCTTACCAGAACCAGAACCCGGTTCCTTCTGGTGACCGGGTCAGGACGGGTCGGATGTTTTAGGTCCGTTTAAAAAGCTTTAGCACAGATTTAGGAGCAGGTTGATGCTGCAGCAGGAGCAGCGAGTTGCTGCGGCTGCAGATAGTTGCTAGGCAACCATGATACCGCCGTCCGGTATCAGGGTGAGGATGAGGAGCAGCTGGATCTGTTTGCCGCCTCTAATGAGGCTGAAGAGGCAGTTAGAGTTCTGCCGAGGCGGGTCAGGCCGGCCCGCCGGGCCTTATCAGCTCCACCCAAACCTCATCACCGGGTCGGGTCGCTCAGATAAGGAGCCGCTCGGCCTGCTGCAGTCAGGCTGCGGGCCGCCTGATAACAGAACCCATCTGGTTCTGTTTCAGAATGAACCCGCAGACGGAACCAAACAGAATCGGTTCTGCTGCGGCTCCTCCTGCAGAGCCTGGTGGCGCCGATCGGACCGGCACCCATCGGGCCGTCCAGAGCAGCTTCTGGCGCCTCCATCAGGGTTGTCATGGATCGTTTCCATGACAACCCTAATGGAGGCGGCAGAAGACTTCCTGGTTTACAGGACAGGTTGACATCAGACTTGGTGTAACCTGCAGAGGACAGAACCTGGTTCTGGAAGTCCAGACCAGAACCAGGCAGCCGAGCTGATGGTGATCCTCAGCATCGTCTCATGTTGGACAGGAACCACTGGAGCCAGAACAACGTCTGGACTGCAGTAAATGTTAGCTAATCATTCAGACATTTTTCCATCAAAGATTTTCTTATTCACATTTTAACATATTTAATCGGAGATTTGTTCCCACCGGAACCTTTGTGTTGATGTGTTTCTGGTACGACTGTAAATCTGATGCGCTGCTACATCCGCTACCAGCAGTGAGGAAGCTGCTTCTTTCGGATCATTTCTGCTCTTAACTGATCTGATCGGACGCTGAAAGAGACTTGTGCTAACAAAGTTAGCATGTCGATGCTAAACATGGAGTCTCAGCACTAATAAATATTAATTAGTCAGAATTTCTGCTGTATTGTTTTTGCTTCTGGTCTCAGAGTGAGGACTCTGAATGTCTCATTGCTTCATTTGGACCCGTTTCCACCCGGTTCTGTTCTGCTTGTCCTCTTCCAGCTCTCATCTGCGGTTCAACAATCTCACCCTCATCTCCACTCACGGTTTCCCTGGAAACTACGACCATGAGGACGTCGGCTTCCTGTCCACCAGGTGCAGCATGCAGAGATGTTCCAGTTCAGTTTTATTCCTGCAGCCTTCTGAGGCAGGAAGTGACGTCACAGTGACTTCCTGCCGTGTCCTGCAGCCACGTCTTCAGCAGCAGAGACCTGGCCCAGACCTTCCTGCTGTCCTGCACCCGCGTGGTGGAGGGGAAGATTGTGAGGATCGACAGGAAATCCAAATACGTCCTGGTGTCAGATGGGCAGAAGGTGGCCTACGACTTCCTGGTCCTCTGTACGGGCCTGCAGTACCGGGTGAGCCGGGCGCCGGTCCACAGGAACCACAGGAACCAGCATTCTGCTGGGGCTGCTGGGAAACATGGGAACTCAAAATCAACCCTGACCTAAAGGAGGCAAAACCGCCGACTTCTTCTGTGGTACTTTAAACCACAGAAGAAGTCAGTTGGTTACAGTTTGCAGCTCTGAGCATATCGGCTGCTTAGAAACTGACACGCTGGGAAAACGCACAAACACAACAGAAAACACTGCAAGCAGAAATAGACACAAAAGAGCAAAAATATCATAAATAGAGAAACAACAGCGAGTATTAAAAGCTGCAAAGTGGCTCTGCTAGACCGCTAGGGGCAGACTGGAGCCGGAAAAAGACATGAAGCATAGTGAAACCTTTTCTTCCTCCCTCACATCCCGTCTTTCCTGAGTCTGGTCCCAGATGATGTAACAGGTGGCTCCCCCTGGTGGTCTGGAGGACTGACGTCCAGTGGAGCCAGTTCCAAAGTTTCTGTTGGTTTTGCTGCTTGCTGCATTTTTTGCTTTAAATTTTTTGCAGCTGTATCATTTTTTACGGAGCCCTGTAGGGGACATGGGGAAATGTTTATATTTTACGTTCCCTCGCAGTGATGTCCTGATCAGTTCATGTGCTGTGACTGAGTACTGTAAGCCTCTCTTACGGTGGCCATCACCCTTTCTGCTATTATATGAGGTTTTCATAAGGCTTTTCCATGTTTCTTAATATCTCGTTGTGGAATATCTGAAGTTTTATATCTTTTTCTTCAGGATAGAAATGCACCACAAACCTCTGATATAAACAGAAGCTTTCCACAAGTAGGAAAGGAATAAAAAATACATCCAAACTATTTGGACTACTCCTGCGTTATTATCGCGGGATCATAAATCATCTGACAGTTCTGAATGGTTAAAGGGTCGTTTCCATGCCAACCTACACAAACAAACATGCAGTGAATAAATTGACTTTCAATCAACAGCAAATATTGTAGTAAACATACTGCGAGGAAACGCAAAATAAACATTTTCCCCATGTCCCCTAGAGGGATCCGTAATTTTTCAGTTTTATTTGTTTTGGAGTTTTCCTGTTTTGTCAGCATAGCGCCACCTGTAGGCCACCGTTGGAAGCCCTCAGGCAGAAATGACTTTATTGTGAGCGTATTTAGTGGAGAACCAGATGATGAATATTAATAATATTAATATTATTGTCCTCCAGCTCTCCCCCTGGTCATGCTGGACATGCTTCAAGGCTCCCAGTTTGTCCTGAAGCAGCAGCTTTATTCGGTTCAGGAGTTTTTGTTGCCATGTTTCTCGTTGCCTGACCAGCCGGTTGCCGTTGCAGCTTCCCTGCCCCACCGGAGTTGATGTTTCCCAGCCGGTCACCAACAGCCAGCTGGATCCTGATTGGTTCTGCCGCAGATACATGGGGCCCGTCCCCGCCAACCTGCTGACCATCAGCGACCTCCATGATGGCGTTGCCGCCCGCCGCTGGTTGCAGGAGAACTTTGTGGACCTGCAGGGTGAGTTGCTGGTTCCCAGCATGAGCAGCGGGAAGCGCTGAGCTGTGTGAACGCGGCGCCGCTTCCAGACTCATCAGTCTGCAGGAATGATGCTCTCTGATTGGCTGATCGGAGTCATGACATCAGCAGCTTCAACGCCTCTGTTCCCAAAAGAAAAACTTCCTGCTTAAATGTTTCTAAATGTTTCAATAAAACGCTCTGTGGTTGCCATGGTGACGCTGTGCTCTGGATCAGCACCGTGGCATCTGGGATTTAACTAGACCGTCTGAAGTTAATGGTTAGTTATTGATTATCCTAATGATTAATTGGATTTAAAAATGGTTCATTCTGCAGATTTTTTAGGCCTTAAAAATAAATCCAAAGATGCATTAAACCATTAAATCCGTTTTTAAAGTGCATGACATCGATGCTGTAGCTAACAGCCGGATCGTTAGCAGCACAGCTAAACGGCGAAACATCCTGTCCTCCGTGCTGCTTCCTTCCTTCAGATGTATTGATTAGCGATAACTGATAATTACTGATCTGAGGAAGAAATGATTTGTCTGTCCCCGATGTTTGACCTCTGACCTCAGATAACGCCGTTGTCTACGGAAACACCCTGGACGCCTACGTCACCGTTCAGACCCTGCTCTCCCTCGGTGTCCAGGGATCCCGGATCCACCTGGTCCTGCCCCCTCCTGCGATCCGCCCCGCCCCTTTCTCGGACAGGGCCGTGGACAGAGCCGTGGCGGCGGCCATGACGGGCGCCGAGGTCCAGGTCCATCAGAATTGCGTCCTGGCTCAGATAAACAACGGCGAGCATCCCGATCCCATCGCCTGCGTCTCCTTCACCAGCGACTCTGAGCCGCTCAGGCTGCAGTGTGGAGTGAGTTTCTCCTCTGGTCCGCGGGCCGCTTCTGGAGCAGGACTGGACCGGTTCTTGCTTTTCAGAACTAGCTTAAACACTGAGCCGGACCCTCTGAAGGTTCTGTTCAAGTTTCAGAGTGTTAGCAGCTGTTAGCTCAGGGTGTTACCAGCTGTTAGCTCAGGGTGTTAGCAGCTTTAGCTCAGGGTGTTACCAGCTGTTAGCTCAGGGTGTTAGCAGCTTTAGCTCAGGGTGTTAGCAGCTTTAGCTCAGGGTGTTAGCAGCTGTTAGCTCAGGGTGTTAGCAGCTTTAGCTCAGGGTGTTAGCAGCTTTAGCTCAGGGTGTTAGCAGCTGTTAGCTCAGGGTGTTAGCAGCTTTAGCTCAGAGTGTTAGCAGCTGTTAGCTCAGGGTGTTAGCAGCTGTTAGCTCAGGGTGTTAGCAGCTTTAGCTCAGGGTGTTAGCAGCTGTTAGCTCAGGGTGTTAGCAGCTTTAGCTCAGGGTGTTAGCAGCTTTAGCTCAGGGTGTTAGCAGCTGTTAGCTCAGGGTGTTAGCAGCTTTAGCTCAGGGTGTTAGCAGCTTTAGCTCAGGGTGTTAGCAGCTGTTAGCTCAGGGTGTTAGCAGCTTTAGCTCAGGGTGTTAGCAGCTTTAGCTCAGGGTGTTAGCAGCTTTAGCTCAGGGTGTTAGCAGCTGTTAGCTCAGGGTGTTAGCAGCTTTAGCTCAGGGTGTTAGCAGCTTTAGCTCAGGGTGTTAGCAGCTGTTAGCTCAGGGTGTTAGCAGCTTTAGCTCAGGGTGTTAGCAGCTTTAGCTCAGGGTGTTAGCAGCTGTTAGCTCAGGGTGTTAGCAGCTTTAGCTCAGGGTGTTAGCAGCTTTAGCTGCTGTTAAATCTTACATCTTTCTGGTGTAAGACTTAAACTTTAGGTGAATTTTGTGTTTCCATGAACGAGAATCCAGAATTATCTGAATGAAAGGATTAGAGATATTTTCTTCTGCTAGATGCTCTTCTCGTCCTGCTGCAGGTGTTCCTCAACCTGTCCAGTGAGGGAGTGGACTATGACTGCTTCCACAGCATCAGTGGCTGCTTCCTGCCCTTCGATGGCCGCCTTGTGATTAACAGCCGCTTCCTGACAAGCGACGCCTCCATCTACGGCGCCGGCCCGCTCACCAGGTTCTCCTGCAGCTACTACGCAGACGAATGGTCGCACGCCAACTTCAGCTCCCGAGACGTGGGCCGCGACGTGGCGGCGGTGCTGCTGGAGCAGCTGGACCCGAACCGGGAGGCGCCGGTCGACCCGCCCTCCGAGCCCGAGATGCTCATCCCGCTCTACAGTCGGCCCAGGATCCGAGGTCCGTTTCCCACGTCCTTTCAGAACGTGTCCAGGGTCTCTGCGTCGGGCGGGAACAACGAGCTCTCAGCCTCTCAGCCGCCCACGCTGGCGGCTCAGAGCGCCACTAAGGCCGCCAACAACGGCCGTCTGCCACGCAGCAACACGCAGGATGACCTTCACTGCCACAAGCGCGAGCGCTGCTGAGAGGGAGGACACAGCTGCAGCTGCTGCTGCTGCAGCTGTTGTTGCTGTTGCTGCAGCTGCTGCTGCTGCAGCTGCTGCTGTTGTTGCTGCTGCTGCTGCTGCTGTTGCTGCAGCTGCTGCTGCTGCAGCTGCTGCTGCTGTTGTTGCTGCTGCTGTTGTTGCTGCTGCTGCTGCTGCTGCAGCTGCAGCTGCTGCTGTTGTTGCTGCTGCTGTTGTTGCTGTTGCTGCAGCTGCTGCTGCTGCAGCTGCTGCTGTTGTTGCTGCTGCTGCTGCTGCTGCAGCTGCTGCTGCTGCTGCTGTTGTTGCTGCTGCTGCTGCTGCAGCTGCTGCTGCTGCTGTTGTTGCTGCTGCTGTTGTTGCTGCTGCTGCTGCTGCTGCAGCTGCTGCTGTTGTTGCTGCTGCTGCTGCTGCTGCAGCTGCTGCTGTTGTTGCTGCTGCTGCTGCTGTTGTTGCTGCTGCTGCTGCTGCTGTTGCTGCAGCTGCTGCTGCAGCTGCTGCTGTTGTTGCTGCTGCTGCTGTTGCTGCAGCTGCTGCTGTCATTCAGCCACAGAAACCAAACAGCGGCTGAACGTCTCCACGTTGCCCTGGAACCGGCCTGCGGCTCGGCCTCCTGTCCGTCCTGGGGACTAACGTCCAGCGTCTCCGTCTGTCTGCAGGAGCAACTCTTCCTGGTGGATTTCACTTCCTGCATGTGACCAAACCCAGTCCCAGCCTCCAGACCAGCCGTCGTTTCCAGTTGGTGAGTTCCTGTCAGACTTTTCCTGAACCGGCTGCTTCTTCATTCATTAGCTGCCACAGAGGAGATCTACCTGACCAGCACCAGCTCAGGGCTTTAAAAGCGCTCTGTGATGAGTCTGTGATTCATAATCCGATCCTGTAGCAGCAAATTTACCCTGACATCAACTCAAGTGAAATCAGAAAGTTGATGTCCAAAAGTATTTACTATAAATGTTACTTCAGAACGTCTGAGCAGAGCCTTCTTGTTGGTTCTCATCCTGTTCTGCTTCGTTCAGTCAGCATCAGCATTTAGCACCTTATCTTTAGCTAAACAGCAATATGATTGTGGCAGTAGCGGAACAAGTCAGCGTCGGGCCGGGGGGCGGGTCCTATTACCGGGCCCCTAACCAATCACCGGGCCCCTAAGGAATCACCGGGCCCCTTACGGGGGGGGGGTATTTAACATTAAATACAGCCTTCTCAACAGGCGATATTTCAATGACTTGAATCCATTCCTCCCTCCATGGCACCTCCAGGCCCGTTCCCCATCCGGCCCGGTTTGGGGGGCAGCAGCCCCCCTAGCCCCCCCTATAGCTCCGCGCCTGGATTGTGGTAACTTTCGAACTAGCAGTGCTAACTGCTATACACATATCTACATACTTCCTGGTAATATTAATGGTTTCTGATTATGTTAGCCAAGTTAAACACCTAAAGTAAATGTAACTAGTTACTTCCAGAACCCAAAACAGGTCAGTGGTTTGGTCCAGTAGAACCACAGTACAGGAAGTGGTTGTACAGGTTCGGCCATCTTTAGCTGATTTCTCCTGACTCTGTTGGGTCAGGGGTTTCCTGCTGGTTCCGTTGCCATGGAAACGAACCAGAGCCAGGCATGTTTTCCTCCGTGTGGCGCCGCAGGATGAAGTGATGGTGACGGGAGCAGCGCAGAGCGGGGACTACTTCCGGCTCCAGCTGAGCGCCCTGCAGCTGGTGGAGAGCCTCACCTGTCTGTCCCTGAAGCCCCTCCCAGTGGGGAACTACCTGAGCCTGTTCGGCCGGCACCAGGAGCTGCTGGGCCAGCTGCTGGACCGGTACCGCCTGGGCCTGGTGCCCGACCTCTACAGGTGGGACTGGAACCAACTCTGTTCTGGTTCTGGTCAAAGCGAGCCCGGTTCTGACCCGTCTCCTCCTGTTCTGGTGTTTTTCTAGTTTCTTCACACAGAGGGGCTGTCTGCCCATTTTCCACGACCGCTTCCCGGACCTCCACCAGAGGGCGCTGCAGCTGCTGACCCACCGACTCAAGGTGGTCAGCTCCTTGCTGAGGATGATGATGGAGGCCTTCATCTTCCTCCTCCTCCTCGGTTTGGTAGAGAAGGAAAAGTAACTTCCTGTAGAAACCAGTGTTTCCTCCTCTGCAGCGCGGCGGAGACCTGGAGTCCCTCAGCCTCCATCGGCCGATCAGGATGGACCCAGAGACCCAGGCCGCTCTGAGGAACCGAGCGCTGGCCTTCCTGGTGGACAACCAGAACCTGCTGCCCATGTTCTACATCCCGGAGCGACCCGCACCCTTTGGACACTCCGGGCACTCCCCGGGACACTACGGACACTTCAGACACAGCGACCACTCCAGACACTCCGGACCATCTGAACCGTCCGGACCTTCGGCTCAGATCTGACCTTCCTGGTTTCACTGGAAGTATTCTCACCTAAAGGCTGAATAAAAAGCTGTGACCTTTGACCTTTTGTCTTGTGGTATTTACGCTCTACACTTCTAAAGGACGTAGAAACCTTTAAAACCCAGAGAACCAACAAAGACGCCGTGATGTAAAGAACGTCGATCCACCAACACGAACCACAGAAGAAGAAAACCTGGAGATAAAACAACATGGATCCTGTTTGACCCTGAATGACCTCAGACTCAGCTGGAACATCTGAGTCTGAGATGATCCAGATGTTCCTCAGAACCAACAGAATTAAGTTCTGATAGGTCCAGTTCTGGCAGAACCCGGTCTGAGCCTCAGCATCTTTCCTCAGCAGAGAGGAGTGTGTGTGTGTGTGTGTGTGTGTGTGTGTGTGTGTGTGCAGCTGTATGCTAATGGCCCCCACACCCCAAGCATATGTCCGGACCGGTCCAGGCTGCCGGTACAAACATGGAGTCCTGCTGCGAACCGGACCGGTTCTGCTTGGTCCTTCTTCTCCTGTTAACATCTAGTTCAGCAGAACCGGAACCAGGTTCGGTATGAAACACGATCAGAACGAGCGGAAACACCAAACCAGGAGTACTTTCTGTTGGACCTCGGGCAGAACCACCGGCCCGGACTCTGCTCATTAATTATGGATGTGACGGAGTTAAGGCACGGGCCGACGGTTCGGATAGGTTCGGATCTGAGCGGAAAGAGAATTAAATCTGAGCCGAATTTGATTTTATTTGAAGATTAAGAAAAAGAAAATTACATTTCTGTAAAAGTCCAAACCGACCCGGACACGAACCGAACCGACCCGGACCAGGACACGCTAGGATTTCTAAAGAAAGTCATCAGACCGTGAAAGCAGGAGGCTGCTGGCTGAGGAGGAAGAGCGTGTGTGTGTGTGTGTGTGTGTGTGTGTGTGTGTGTGTGTGTGTGTGTGTGTGTGTGTGTGTGTGTGTGTGTGTGTGTGTGTGTGTGAGAGAGAGAGAGAAACACAATAAACCCCTCAGGTACATCTGCTCCCCTCCTCCCCCCGGGGGGAGCGGAGCGGCTCCTGATTGGTGGAGGCGCAGGCCGGCGCGGTGTCGTCCTGTGGTCTTAAAGCGGAGTGTTGTTGTTGTTGTGAGAGGAGACTGGATCAGAACCACGCGGTGGATGCGCGCGGCTCAGCGTGGATTTGTTTCGACCCCCGCTGAGCCTCCCCGTCCGGACCGAACATGCCCAGAGGCTTCCTGGTGAAGCGGAGCCGGAAGCCTGCCCCGGCGTCCTACCGGGTCCGCTCCGGGGAGGAGGACGCGCGGGGAGCCGCCGCCGATGCGCCGCCGCCGCCGCAGCAGCGTTTCTCCATCCCGAACCGCGCGCAGACCTGCGGGGCGGCGGCCGCTGCTCCGGAACCGGACCCCAGCCCCAAGCCGGTGCAGTTCGGGAACCCGGAGACGGTGTACCGGGTTCTGTGCAGCCCGACCCGGCCCATCAGCCAGGACCATGAGGGCTCCCCGGAGCGACGCTGTAGCCTCGGATCCCCGGCCTCAGCGGAGTCCTTCCCCGCACTGGAGCACCTGTTCGGTCCGGCGGACCTGAAGGCCAGCGCGGCGGCCGCCGGGGCGCTCCTTGCCGCGGGCGCCAAGCAGCCGATGGGCGACGCAGAGCGCCGGGGCAAAGGTGCCAGCTCCAAGAGGACCAAAGCCATCCGGAAGCTGCACTTTGAGGATGACGTCACCACGTCCCCGGTCCTGGGGCTCAAGATCAAAGAGGCTCCGGTGGAGCCGAGGCCGGCAGGGAGAGAGCGCCCCCCGCCGGGGGGGCTGGTGTGCCAGCTGTGCCGGGAAGCCTACCCGGACCCGTTCTCCCTGGCGCAGCACCGCTGCTCCAGGATCGTCCGGGTCGAGTACCGCTGCCCCGACTGCGACAAGGTGTTCAGCTGCCCGGCCAACCTGGCTTCCCACCGCCGCTGGCACAAACCCAAGCCGCACGGCGAGCAGCCCGCGCCCGCCAAGGACAGCAGCGACCGGGACTCCTCCAGCCCCGAACCGTCAGAGTCCGGTTCCGAGGACGGGCTGTACGACTGCCCGCGGTGCGGGAAGCGCTTCAAGCGCCAAGCGTACCTGCGGAAGCACCTGACGGCTCACCGCGGTCCGCGCAACCCCGCCGAGCTGCGGCCGCTCAACCCGAGCCCGTGCCCCAGCCACGCGTGTCCGGTGTGCAGGGAGCGCTTCAGCAGCAGCGGGGGCAGGGAGCGCCACCTGCGGCTGCTGCACTCCGCCCAGGTGTTCCCCTGCCAGCACTGCCCCGCCCTGCTGCACAGCTCGCCGGGACTCACCCGACACGTCAACAAGTGCCACCCGTCCGAGAACCGCCAGGTGATCCTGCTGCAGGTGCCGCTGCGCCCCGCCTGCTGAGGCTCCGGTCCGGTCCGGTCCGGTGCGGATGGGACCACACCGGAAGTGAACCCAGAACATTTTCCCAGTTTGTCTTGGAAGTTTCTGCCTTGCAGGACACATCATCTCAGTCAGAGGGAGTCCAGAAGATTTAGAACCTGTAGAATCTAAAGTGCTATTAGCTGTAGACCTAAGAGAGGTCCGGTCCGGTTCGGTCCGGTTCTGTTCCCGTCACTGAGTAGCTATAATAGATCCGTGGATCATAGAGTAGCCGCGCTGCCTGCTGGGAAACCGCCTTAAATCATATTATTGTTATTTATTTATGACTGTATATCTATTATCACTATTATTAAGTTATTGCTGTGATTTCTGGTGCGTTCAAGTGTCTTTTACACAATTTGTGATTTTATGACCCGCTTCTGCAATCATCATCATCACCATCATCATCATCATCACCATCATCATCATCACCATCATCATCATCACCATCATCACCATCATCATCATCATCACCATCATCATCACCACCTTCTTCTTCATTTATTGACGCGTTCTTGTTCTGGATGTTTTTCATTTTTGCAAAATGTCCAAAAACAATAAAACCAAACTGAGAATCAGATTTTCTGCTTTCTGTTGGATTTTTCTGCAACCAAATAATCAGGTTATTAATAATTAGTTCCGTTTATTATCATCCGAGCTTGAAGGCATCTTCAATCAGATTTTTCTCGACTTTCATATTTCTTTGATTATTTTTTTGTTTTCAGCCATTTTCAAATTAAATATATTTTTAACATGTTTCTGTATTACAAATATTCTAATCCTGATTTCTGCTGCAGGACTCTCAGATTACAGAGTTATTCAATAAATTAGAATATTATTGAAACTTTATCACAAACTAATGAAGATGAATTAGACAGATTTTTATTTCTGTTTCTTCTGCTGAAAACTCCACATTTCAAATGATTGGATATTGATTTTATAAGACAGCTCAGGTTATTCTCAAAAGGTATTTTTAATCAGACAAATGTGCCTCATCAGAAAACATATTCTAATTTATGACTAAACTCATATTTGCTTCAGTGAAAAGTATGAAGATGGAAAACAGTTTTTAGGTGTATTTTCAACAGATACCTGAAAATTAATTTTAACTAATATTTTTTATATTTATTATCGTTTTTATGCCATAGGAACATTTAAAAATAATTTTAAAAATCACAGTAATCATAAAAGTATATATTTCAAATAAACCTTTAGCTTCCAATAATAAATTTAATGATATAAGTTTATCATTCATGTTTTTAGATGAAATCATGAAGCAAAAGACGCAAAAAAGATGAATTATTTCCATTTCCTGATCAGAAAAGCAGCAGCTATTAACTATTATTTTAATAAATAAAGAAACAGAAACAATGAAAATGTTTCAGTGGAAACAAGTCAGAGCTCCTCTCTGGTTTATGGGCCCGGATGTGAGGTCAGAGGTCAACCTGTGTTTCAGTCAGATTACTCCATTTCCTGCAGTCGATGATGGAAAACATCAACAGGTGACCTTTCATCCAGCGCTGGAAGCTGATTGGTTAGAACCCACCTGTCAACAGGTATGGATCTGATTGGCCGAAGAAGAAAACAGCAGCTGATCGATGCTGCCAGTTATTTCCTGCCTCATCAATACCTCATTTCCTGTCAGAGTGTCGGGGTAAGCGGGCAGCTGCACCAGGCGCCTGATGCTTAGCAGAACCAATCAGCTTCTCCTGATTCACATCCCAGTAATCGCTCCTGCACTATTATTTATTATATTTATAAAAGGGATCAACATATTTCTGAGGTTTGTTTGGACCTTGAACTCAGAGACTGAAATGATAAAAGTGGAAACAGTTTTTGGACTGAACTCTGAACAGATTCAAATCGCCGATATCAGGAAAATGTTCTTTCAGGAGCTTATGGATCATTTCCAGAAATAAGTGGATTTTTCTTCTGTCTTCCAGGAAACTTTCAGAATGAAAACATTTTGATGTCTTTTAGCTTTACAGATGCTTTGCTTTGCAGAACTTACTGTTGGTGACGATCTGTGTAGTTATTTTGTGAGGTTTTGTGTCCTGGTGTGTCTAGTTATTCCTGTGTATTTAAACCCACCTGTTGTCTCTTGGGTCCTCTAATGTCGTTTGTTCTGTCCCCTGTGCTGCCAGTTATTTCCTGCCTCAATACCTCATTTCCTGTCAGAGTGTCAGCTGGACGTCAGATCCGAGTCGGGGTAAGCGACTGTCCCCTGTGCTGCCAGTGATTTTTGGATTTTCAGTTCGTCATTAAACATGTTTCTGACATCCTGGGCCTGTCGGCGTCTCCCTCACATCATGACACTGTTCCTGTAACTTTGACTTTATTTGGAACTAACTTTTTTTTTCTTCAACTTTCCAGAACTTATAAAGTACTTCCAAAACTACAGTGTTACCTTCTCAAACTTACTGCTTATATTTGGAAACTCATATTTTAGTATTTTTCTGAATTAACCAGGTAAATGATGGAGATGTTGATATTTTTTATTTATTTACTGTTAAATCTGCTGATTGTCTGTTAAAGAAACTTCCAGATGCTTTTGCAGCTGTTTACATAAATAGGTTAACTGTACCATCCTGTGGAGCTAGTTGGAGTTAGCTTGCTGGAGTTAGCCTGTTGGAGTTAGCTTGCTGGAGTTAGCCTGTTGGAGTTAGCCTGTTGGAGTTAGCCTGTTGGAGTTAGCGTGTCAGCTAAGTCTGACACGCTTCTCCTCTTTGCAGTCTTTGTGTCCTTGTGATCAGGTCATTTCAAGAATAAACCTAACAGTAACTACACAGGATAGTTTGTAAAACTTTATTTCTCAGACCTGCAGGTTGAATTATTTTGCACAGCATCTTATTTTTTCTAACCTTGTGCCTTTCCAGAACTTTCCCAGTCTGACTCAATACTTTCTCGAACTGAAACCTTAATTTTCTATCTGACCAGATCTTTCCTTTCACTTCCAGACTACCAGGCAGCATCTGGTGACGAGCGGACCGATCCGACTGACAGCAGATCTGCTGCTAATGAAAAGCCTGCAGAGATGGGGGGGCGGTTGCCAGGGACGACGGCGGCTCCTGGGGCCCCTGGCTGACAGCAGCAGCTTGTGGGGCCGAGCGGCCGTCTGCTGCTCCGCAGTGAGCTGGCACACGCCGACACAGCAGCCTGTGGCGAGCCCCCGGGGGGTCCAGGTCTGGTTCTGGTACCTGATGGTACCATGACCCAATGACAGGGTGACCCGCTGGTACTAAGGCTAACTTGAAACCAGCCTATTTAGTTCAGCAGTATTATTTGTGAACTAAATAGTTGGTTTAGAGGTAAATAATTACTGCACATGTTAAAGGTGAGACGTTGTCACCTGATATTTAGCAAGCTATTTAGATTTTAAACTTTTAGTTCCATTTTAGTTTGCGTTTTAAACTAAATATTGAGTTAGCCCTGTGACATTTATAATAATTAAATAATAAAATGAAAATGTGATTTGAAATGTTTTTCATCTGTGATTCTCTGAATGAACCAGATCATTGGTGATATTTTCCCAGCTCTGGACCCGGATGTCCCTCTGCTGTCGGCGCTGAACAACGAGCAGCAGTGATGGAAACGCCTCGCTGTCCCAGGGGACGGCTGGAGTCAGGGTGCGGCTGTTTGCAGAGCAGAGTCAATAAAGGTCAGGGGGGAAAGGTCGTCTGAAGGTTTCAACGTGGCTGATTAACGCCCCGCTCTCAGACATCTTGATCCACAGAGCATTACTGCGATGGCAGACCGTGACGAGAAGCCTGGCCTCAAACAGGACGTCCATCTGAGGCGGAGGGGGCGGGGCTTCAGCCTCCACTGGGAACAGTTCAAACCCAGCAGGGAGATCTGGAGCTGCAGGAAGCTGCTGCTCGCATCAGCCGGACTGACCCTCCTGAGCTCAGCAGGGTTTATCACTTACTAGCATCTGGAGGATCCGTTAGTGGCTAACATTCTCCATTAGCTTAGCTTCATAATTAGCTAACCTCTCCTCCTGCTCATTCTGGTGTGTAGCATCAGAACGTCTCCACTGCTAGCCAGTTTATGTTTTACTGGTGTAGCTAAAACCAGTTAGCTATACCAGTTGTGCTAAATGGTTAGCTTAAAAACATAAATATTTGGCTTGCTAATTAAATATTAAGCTAATTAGACATTTAGTTTGAATCCAGGATATTTATAATAATTTATAATAATAAATAATTTATAATGGATAACCTGGTAAAAACATGACTTATAAAAATGAACCCCCATTTTTTTCTTATGACAGGCTAAATAAATCAAAATATTGCTGTTAATTTTGGCACAGTAAGTTATTTAGTGTAAATATGTGAAGCAGTTTAACATAATGTTGGCGTACCTCAGGGTCCTCCTTTTTTCCACCCTTATGATTTAATCTGTTATGTTCTGATAATAAGACTCCAGTTCTTCCGAGCTATAAAAAAAGAGGAACCAGGATGTGTGGTGGGCACACGTCCGCTAACATGCTAATAGCAAAGATATTTTTTGGTTTAGTATTTTCACACACTTAGCTTCCCCTAAATTAGTTTTTGGGATAAATTCTAAAATGTTAATTTACTTAGCAGTCTTGTAAGCTTCTAGTTGAATAAAGTTCAACATCTATGTTTATATTCATGCTCTTATTTTAAAATAAAAATTAATGCTAGTGTTTAATTATTTCAAGGGAAAATACAGTTTGAATTGAAGTTAGCACTTTAGCGTTAGCTCCTGCTAAACACTGTGTTGGTGTAGTGCTTTAGCGTTAGAGGAGCTAATGTTTATGATTAGCCCTGCAGGGTTAGCGCAGCTAGCTTTTTAGTTAGGAGTGCTCACCACTGATTTTAGAGTTTTTGTTCTGGTCACAACAGCAGTGAAGAGAACTGTTGCAGGTCTAAAGCAGCTGGATGGAGATCCGGACCAGAGCTTCTGGAGGAGATGCTGGTCGACCTGGTTCCAGGTTCTGGAGCAGAACTGGTCCGTCTGCTGCCAGCTCCTCATATCTCCTCCATCGCTAGCTAAAGGAGCCGAGGTAGTAAACGTCCCAGGTGTCGGATCGGCACACACATAATCACATTTCCATCTCCATTACCCAAATTAGAGAGCAGATTAAATGTTACCTGCTCCAGGGAGATGAAGATGAGGATGAGGAGAGGCTCCGTTTCTAAGAGACGGAAAAAAATCAGGATTTTATCTCCACTCTGAAGTTTGTCCTCTGAACCGAGGAAAACTGAGCTTAGAGAGACTCTCCCATCCAGGCCCAGTAGATCCACATCTGACTGGATCTGGAGGAACTGAGGTTCTGTTTAACCCGATGGACCTCCTGCAGGAAAGCAGAAGGTTCTGACTATGCAGAATTTATACTCCTCCAGTTTTCAGATTTAAATTCTTGGTTCTGTTTACCGGCCTGATGAAAAGAGCTGTTGGCTCCGCCCCCCACCTGGACCACAGCTCCCATGGCAACCAGTGACTCAGCATCACCTGAACAGCAAAGTTTTTAAGACCTGCTGTTAGCACAGTGCTGTTAGCAAATAGTGGTTAGCACACAGCTGTTAGCACATGGTTGTTAGCCCAGGGCTGTTAGCACACCGCAGCGCTCCGAGTTGTCAGAAAGCCGGCTCTGTGATCAGGGCGTCCCTGCGGTCGGGCCCTGTCCCCCGGCGCCGCAGGCGGCTAATGAAAGCTGAGCGTACCTGTGGCGGCTCGCTAATTGAACCTGGGGGACATTTTCTCACCCTTCATCACAATCCTGCTATCAGGTAGCTGCTGGCTGTTTATCCTGCTGGGTGGAGGAGGTGAGGAGGAGGAGGAGGAGGAGGTGAGGAGGAGGAGGAGGAGGAGGTGAGGAGGAAGAGGAGGTGAGGAGGAAGAGGAGGAGGACGAGGAGGAGCTGAGGAGGTGGAGAAGGAGGAGGAGGAGGAAGAGGTGGAGGTGGAGGAGGTGAGGAGGAGGAGGAGGAGGAGGTGAGGAGGTGGAGAAGGAGGAGGAGGTGAGGAGGTGAGGAGGAGGAGGTGAGGAGGAAGAGGAGGAGGTGAGGAGGAGGAGGAGGAGGAGGTGAGGAGGAAGAGGAGGAGGTGAGGAGGAGGAGGTGAGGAGGAGGAGGTGGAGGAGGTGAGGAGGTGGAGAAGGAGGAGGAGGTGAGGAGGTGAGGAGGTGAGGAGGAGGAGGAGGAGGTGGTGAGGAGGTGGAGAAGGAGGAGGAGGTGAGGAGGTGAGGAGGAGGAGGTGAGGAGGAGGAGGAGGAGGAGGAGGTGAGGAGGAAGAGGAGGAGGAGGTGAGGAGGAGGAGGTGGAGGTGAGGAGGAGGAGGTGAGGAGGAGGAGGAGGTGAGGAGGAGGAGGAGGTGAGGAGGAGGAGGAGGAGGAGGTGAGGAGGAGGAGGTGAGGAGGAGGAGGTGAGGAGGAAGAGGAGGAGGTGAGGAGGAGGAGGTGAGGAGGAGGAGGTGGAGGTGAGGAGGAGGAGGTGAGGAGGAGGAGGTGAGGAGGAGGAGGAGGAGGTGAGGAGGAGGAGGTGGAGGTGAGGAGGAGGAGGTGAGGAGGAGGAGGAGGAGGAGGTGAGGAGGAGGAGGTGAGGAGGAGGAGGAGGAAGAGGTGGAGGTGGAGGAGGTGAGGAGGAGGAGGAGGAGGTGAGGAGGTGGAGAAGGAGGAGGAGGAGGAGGTGAGGAGGAGGAGGACGAGGAGGAGCTGAGGAGGTGGAGAAGGAGGAGGAGGAGGAAGAGGTGGAGGTGGAGGAGGTGAGGAGGAGGAGGAGGAGGTGAGGAGGTGGAGAAGGAGGGAGGAGGAGGAGGAGGTGAGGAGGTAGGAGGAGGAGGTGAGGAGGAGGAGGTGAGGAGGAAGAGGAGGAGGTGAGGAGGAGGAGGAGGAGGAGGAGGAGGAGGTGAGGAGGAAGAGGGGAGGAGGTGAGGAGGAGGAGGTGAGGAGGAGGAGGAGGAGGTGAGGAGGAGGAGGAGGAGGTGAGGAGGAGGAGGTGAGGAGGAGGAGGGAGGAGGTGAGGAGGGAGGAGGTGAGGAGGAGGAGGTGAGGGAGGAGGAGGTGGAGGTGAGGAGGAGGAGGAGGTGAGGAGGAGGAGGTGAG